>NC_133660.1:2500572-2744014 GCF_037893015.1 Macrotis lagotis | reverse complement strand
CCTCCTTCCTCCCTCCCTTCCTTCCTTCTTTCCATCTTATTTTTTTTTTTTGCAGTATTCAGAGATATTTCTGGATTTATGAACCTTCAGAACCTCAACACATAGCTTAGCTGAAGTGAGTATTCAGGCTTTGGGGAAGATTATTTTTTTTAATTAGCATTTATATGCACTCATAAGTTTAAAATACACACATGCAGTACTTAGAACATTAGATGCATATATGTATATTGGCGAAGTTATCTAAATGTAAGTCTTCATTAAAGTTAGTTTATATTTGAGTCAATGCAGTCTCTGAACAATTCAGACTGCAACACGTGAATAACTAGGGATTGTGAAAAAAACAAATTATATATAGGAGGAAATTAAATGTCTGAGAGGAAAAAGATAGGTGTAGTCATTAAGTATGAGGAAGGCATAACAATTAGTCCAAGGAATTCATTGATATTCTCTAGTGTTCTAGATCTGTCAGGAGAAAGTAAAGAAGGCCTCTAGCACACTGGGTGGATACTCTCTTGACAAACTTTACTTTCAAGTAATTTTGAGGAAGAATAGAACTAATTAGACAATTAGGTCTGATCAACTTAAATAGTGAATACCTTGAAGCAGTTCCATGTAATCAAATTTACAGTATTTGAAGTTATATATAGTTTTATTAAACATGGTCATTGGTTCCAGTCCAATGCAACTATGTGGTGCTAATTGGAATTATTCTTCAGGGGATTCATCCACACTATTTGGGACCATCAGCAGTAGTATTGGAAATTCTTTGTAGTAATCTAGAGGGTGTATTGTTTATGTTGTGCGTGTGTTTGTGTGTGTGTGTGTGTGTGTGCGTGCGTGTGCCTGCAAGATGTTCATGCATGATTCCACTAATGTGGGAGATATTAAGAATTTGGGGGAATCCTTTGCAAGGGATTTATTATTTTTTTATTGGCTATTAAAACTTAGTCTGCAAATTTAATCTTTTCCCCAGGTCTCATTTTAAAAAATTCAACCAAACATAATTTCTAATTCAATTAGACCTTTGACTATTAATAGAACTAATGTGAATTTTGCCCCCAATTAAATATTCCTAATGAGAACGATGATTTCTTCTGAAGTGTCAAAAGCATGATAACATACAGATAGGAAGAACTATGTTTAAAGATTCCATACAATGTTTCCTCTCTATTCCATCCCCATGAATGAACAGGTTATTTCTTACCTAGACACTAATTTAAGTGCTTAGAATGTTTTTATTGATGGCATGACTATTTTATACAAAAAAATCCACTAATATAGGATAATTAAAAATGATCACATTAGGGGCGGCTAGGTGTCGTAGTGGATAGAGCACCGGCCTTGGAGTCAGGAGTACCTGGGTTCAAATCTGGTCTCAGACACTTAATAATTACCTAGCCGTGTGGCCTTGGGCAAGCCACTTAACCCCGTTTGCCTTGCAAAAACCTAAAAAAAAAAAGTGATCACATTAGACCATTCTACCCAATCAATTGTTATCATTATTAAGCTCAGAAAAATTTGTGTGAAAATTCATTTTCAAACCACTTCCAAATTAATCACTAATGTGATTAAGCAAAGACATCATTCAATGTACCACCTCTGACCATTTTAATGAACTTAGACTTGTGGAATTCTTGGGCTCTAGCTTCCACGTTAACTTTCTACTTCTATATATTTAGAACTATGTGTGAAATCTCTGGGAAGCAGTTTCAACTTCTATACTTTAGAGGAAAGCAACAGCTAGGATAGAGCAAGTAGTATGATGCTATTTTTCCCTTCATTATTGAAATAGAACATGACATCAGGGAGATGATATCATGACAAGCACATGATTTGAATTTGAGTGAGAGGGGGCTGTGCTGTCACCAGCCTGACTCACTCCTCCAGAGCCATCTAGGACGAATGGCCAGAAATGAATCAGGATGACTGGAGATGACCCTAGATGTGAGGCAATTAGGGTTAAGTGGCTCATCCAAGGTCACACAGCTAGTAAGAGTCAAGTGGCTGAGGCTGGATTTGAACTCTTGTCTTACCTTCCTCACATCCACCTCTTGGATTCTCTAGTTTTCTTCCAAGCCCAACTGAATGTCACTTCATTTAAGCATTTTTTAAGAATCCCCTTCCCCTGGGGTGGCTAGGTGGCGTAGTAGATAAAGCATCAGCCTTAGAGTCAGGAGTACCTAGGTTCAAATCCAGCCTCAGACACTTAATAATTACCTAGTTGTGTGGCCTTGGGCAAGTAACTTAACCCCGTTTGCCTTGCAAAAACCTAAAAAAAAAAAAAGAATCCCCTTCCCCTAATCATGTTGTATTTATTTATAACATATCTTATTTTTGCTTGCAGAAGAATATATTGCTTCTCACCAGGAAGGAAACATCTTGAAAACAGAGATAATCACATTTATATTTTTTTATTTCTACCTAATCCCTCTGCTAATCTTCATCATCGTCATCATCATCTTCTTCTTCTTCCTCCTCCCTTCCTCCTTTCTCTCTCTCTCTCTCTCTCTCTCTCTCTCTCTCTCTTTCTTCCTTGCTTCTTCTTTTTCTTGGCAAGGCAAGAGGATTTGAGTACCCAAGATCACACAGCTAAAAGTATGTATTACATGTCTGAGTCTGGATTTGAACTCAGATCCTCCTGACTCCAGGTCCAATGCCCTATTCACCACACCAGAGTGCAGACACTGATGTCAGGGGGGCCTGAGTTCAAATATGGCCTCCGACACTTGACACTTACTAGATGTGTGACTTTGGTCAAGTCACAACCCTGATTGCCTCGCTTCTAGGGTCATCTTCATTTGCCTAATTCATTTCTGGTCCCTGGACCCAGATGGCTCTGGAGGAGAAAGTGAGACTGGTGACTTAGCATAGCACCCACTCTCTCAAATCCAATTCACATGCTTGTCATCGCATAACCTCTCTGATGTTATGGTCTTCTTTGAGAATGAAGAACAAACATCATTCCTCTGTTAAACAACAGCAACAACAACTCCAGTGACTCCTTTTTGCCCCCATGATAAAAATAATAAAAACCAAATTCCTCTGTTTGACTTTTTAACCTCTTTACAGTCAGTCTATAGCCCATTTGTTACACATTACTCTCCTCAATACACAGAATGTTTTAGTCAAACCAACTTGCTAGTCCCTGATATTCCTTCTCCTACTTTTGCCCAGGTATCCCACTCCATCCACCCTCTTCTTAGGATGAACTTCCTTATTTCTGTCTCTTAGGTTCATTCTATCAATAAACATCAATTAAGCACTGGTAATATACTTAAGCACTGTAGTAAAAGCTGGGAATGAAAAACAAGCAAAAGACTATGCTGACCTCAAACAGTTTATTATCTAATGAGGAATTTCCAAAGTAATGATTTCCTGTCTTCCTTCAAATCTCATCTCAGGTGCTACTTCCTGCAGGAAATCTGCCTCAGTAGCTAATGCCTTATACCAAAAATTACCTCATCCTTTTTTTTCTCTTAATTTTTCTATAGAAACATTTTCCTCGGTAAAATGTAAACATGAGGGCAAAGACTACCCCCCACCCCCATCCCCAGCTTGTAGCACAGCATCTGGAATAATATATGCTTACTGAATTGGATTATTGGACCAGTTAATTGGGTAAGAGAAAATTTTTTTTAATACTTCCCTGATCAATTTTTATTAATCACTTGTAATTTGAAATGGGCAATCATTTACAAAATTTCCAAGATTGACATGTTCAACCTGATACTCCAGTTAAAAAAAAATTCCTTTGTGTCAATAGTTACTGTAGTTTCCTAGTAAGTCTTCCTAGTCACAGTTTCTTCTCTTTTTTTTGTAGTTTGACATCAGTGGAAATATTTTTTTCTCCATTTGACAAATACTCCATTTGTTCTCAGATGATTAGTTGATGATAGTCAATGACAAAAGATAATGGTTAAAAACAAGTGGATTAAGAACACAAATCTAAATTCCCAGAGGTCAGTGGTTTACTTCTCAATCACTCAGTGGTTGAGAAAATAGAAGAGATATAAACTAAGTAAGCATACCAAATCTGAATATTGTAGATCCAATACAAAGTTCAAAAAACTAGACAAAAACTATACAACAGGACTCCTTTTCTATAGTATTTTGGCACTCACCTTTAAGTCTTCCAAACTTTTGGAGTTTTTGTGTATAAATTATTTTTAAATCTCTGAAAAGAAGACCACACAGAATTACCTGTGATGAGAAAGCATTTTACCTAGGAGTAATTAGTTTGGGTATACAAACAAAAATCAGGAAGCTTCAATACTACCACTGTATTACAGGAGTCTATCTATATGACTACCCTCAACCATTCAAACCAATATAAGCTTTGAAAACAAATTGATCAGACTTCATCATTTTTTTGTACATACCCTTTGATATCCCCCAAAAGGGAAAAGAACCTATTTGTGTAAAAATATTTATAGCAGCTCTTTTTGTGGTGCTTAAGAAATGAAATCAAATGGATGCCTACCAATTAGGGAATGACTAAACAAGCTGTGGTATATGAATAAGAGAAGGACAAGCAGGGTGATTGAGGAAAAAGTTGGAAAACTTACATGAAATGATGCATAGTGAAGTGAACAGAACTAAGGTAACATTTTACACTGTTAACAGCAACATTATTCATTGAAGAACTGTGAATGATTGAGATATTCAGCAACCCCAAAGGACTAATGATGAAGTATTCTATCCACCTCCAGAGAAAGAACTGATATAATTGGAATATAGATGGAAGCATGCTATTTTCACTTCTTTTTTTTTTTCTTTTATTTAAATCATCTTGCACAAAATGACTAAAATGGATATGCATTGTATAATTTCACTTGTATACCACTATCTGATTGCTTGCCCTTCTAGGGAAGAGGGAGATTTGGAATTTAGAACTCAAAACTTTAAGTGAAAGTGTTAAAATTAGAGGGGGAAAAGAATTCATAGTTTTGGAAGGAATCAAGAATTCAGAACTATTCTTTCCCAACCTCTGGGAAATCTGCAGGCAGTGAAGATACTAGGGAATCTATATGCTGAGCAGAAGGTTCAGTAGAATCAATAAGTGGCATTCCTAGTGCATGAAAATAATGTTTTGGGGCAGCTAGGTGGCGCAGTGGATAAAGCACTGGTCCTGGAATCAGGAGTACCTGGGTTCAAATCCGGTCTCAGACACTTAATAATTACCTAGCTGTGTGGCCTTGGGCAAGCCACTTAACCCTGTTTGCCTTGCAAAAAAAAAAAAAAAGAAAATAATGTTTCTGATGATTTACTTCAACTAATTAACCAACAAATCTTTATTAAGCACTTGTTATATGTTAGGCTCTATGTTAAATACTGAGGATGCAGAGTTAAAAATGGAAGTCCCTAATTTCAAGGCATTTACATTCTAACAAGGGAGACAAGAGATAATTATGTAAGTGTATATACATGTAATTCAGGACCCAAGCCTATTTGTTCTTCATGCTCCAAACCTACAAGAGAGTTAGAGCTAGTAAAGAAATTGAGAGGACAACCTGCTTCAGCTTATTCCATCTTCAAGAAAGGGGACATAGGATTCTAGGTTCTCTTCAGAGAGAGGCCCCTAAGGGAGAGAATGACTCCAGATAAAAGCTGATGTGTAGGGGATTTGACTTCTCAACAATCATATCTCTATTCCAATTTACTATGCTAGAGACTTTGGGGGAATTTCCACTTGGGTGAGATCTTTTCTCTCTCTCTGTCTCTCCCTCTTTTTGTCTCTTTCTGTCCCTGTATCTCCCTCTCTTTGTCTCTTTCTGTCCCTGTATCTCTCTCTCTCTCTCTCTCATTGAGCTGATGATCCAGAAGGAGAGTCACCCTGTGAATTGTGTATTATTATATGCTTTTCTATTAAATTTTCTTATTTCTGTTTGCTACTTACTTAGATGAATGTGTTTATCTGCTATTCATTATGTATGTGTTTACAATTGGCAACAGGGAGTGAAACTTTTGGATACATACCTTGAAATCTTCCTTCCTGGTTAAAAGGGATAGCCATTAGGAGAGTAGGTCTGGAACCTAAAAATTGTTTCCTCTGCATTAACAATCTTTAGATGGGGGCAGATAGATATATTTCTTACCTGGTATCCAGGAGGTTTCAGAAGGAACGTAAAGTGACCAACTTTGCAACCCCAGTCTCCGATTCCCCTCCTGGCAGGAATCAGTCTCCCTTAGTCAAGAGCTGCCAGAGGAGACTCTGGTGATATCCATTCATGCCTCCCCATGCATCCCATCCAGACAGACTCAAATGGACATATGGACTCACTTGAACACACAGACATACACACAAAACAACCTAAATATATGGCTTATACAAAATCAATACCAAATAGTTTTCAATGAGTACTTTGAAATTTGAGGAATCAAGAAAAGTTTTGTGAGGAATTTGGAACTTATGTTCGGTCTTGAAGGAAACTAGGTATTCCAAGAAGTAGAAGTGAGGAGGAAGTACATCATTATATGGGGGATTGTCAATGAAAGGAACAGAGATAGTGTATCATGTGCACAGAATAGAACGTGGGCCCATAGGACTGGATTACAGAGTGCATGGAGGACAATAATATGCAAGGACATTGCAAGATAGGACAAAAATTTTAATTCCAGAGAAATGTATATTGACATTATCGATTAAAAGTACAACTGGAATTTATCCAAGTAAGATTTGACATGATCACATCTGTGCTTTTGGAAAATCACTTTGGTGGTTATATGGAAGATAAATTGGAGTGAAAAGACTCTGGAAATAGGGAAACCAACTTAGAAGTCTAATGCAATAGTCCAGGCAAGATGAGAAGAAGGTCTGAAATAGTGTGATGGCTATGTGAGTTAAGATAGGTGACGTTTGTGAGAGATCTTCCCTTGGGAAACCCTTGAATTAATCCCATCATCCATTGCCTTCCCTTCTATCCATATGCTACTGACCATCTCCCCTATATTCCTCACCTACTTCCAAATCCTGCCTTCAATCATGTCCAATGACTTCCTATTGCCTTCAGAATCAAATATAAAACCCTCTGCTTTTAAAGCCCTTTATAACCTGCACTCTTCCTGTTTTCCCATTCTTCTTATATTTTCCTCCCTTCAATATATTCTATGATCCTATGACATATCCTTGCTGTTCATCTCATAATATTCCATCTCCTGATTCTGGTCATTTTCACTTTTCCCCATGTCTTTTCATCTTTGTCTTTTGACTTACTTCATATTCTAACTAAACTTCTAAATATACAAGAAGCCTTTCATAATTCTTCATGTCACCAATACTTTCTTTCTAGATTATCTCCCATATATAAATTTATTCTATACATATTTTTATATTTTAGTTGTTTGGTTGTTCTTCATGTCTGAAGAGGACCAAAATGTCACCACTATGTTGGGGTCAATGTGTGTTTAACTGGGGCTTATCAGATTAATACAAGCTCAGAAGGCTATACCACAGGATGGTCACAAATAGTCCTTAAAAACAATTAGAGTGGCTATGATGCTAAATTTGTGCCTCTCACATTTCTTTGGAGCCACCGCAATTCTTCTTTGCCCATTTAGCATAGTGCCTACTTTGTTGTAGGCACACTATGCTAGACAATCCTGTGAGATGTCTCACAATTGAGTTCAAAGTTCTTCGGAGAGACCTTGAGAGTGTCTTTGTATTATTTACCTCCATGTGAACTTGCCTTGTGTGAATTCTTCAAAAAAATCTTTTAGGTAAAAATACATTTGGCATTCAAACAAGGGGGCAATCCCATCAGATTTGTACTCTGGTGTTTGAATGTCTGGCAGTTCAACTCAAGTAAGGACCTCAACATCCAGAACCTTACCTTGCCAGGTGATCTACAGAATCTTCCTATGATAATTAAAATGGAAATGATTCAGTTTCCTGGCATAGAACTGGTGTGTGTCCAGGTTTCACTGGCATACAACAATAAGGTTAGCGCAACAGTTCTGTAGACTTTTCGGTTTGATAGGAAGCCTCTTCTCTCTCACACTTTCTTCAGAGTATCCTAAATACTGAGCTAGCACTGGCAATGTATGTATAAAATTATCATTTATTTATACAATCCTGGATAGTATACTGCTAAAGTAAGTGAACTTATTCAAAGTATTAAAAATTTCTTCATTTGCTATTCGGCATATTCAGCTGGTGGAGAACCTGTGTTTTTTGGGACCGGGGTTAATTGTTAGACCAAAATTAGCACAAGTAGCAGAAAATCAATCCACGCACTGTTGCATCTCAGCCTCAGAGTTACATTGAAGGCACAATCATCAGGGAAGAAAAAGTCAAGCAACAATTGCCCCCCCTACTTTAGTTTTGACTTATAGCTTTTCCAAGTTAAATAATTTACCCTCAGTGGTAATTAACCTTGATGCCATTTCATCCTCATTGGCAACATCATTGGAAAATTTCTTTGTCTTAATTATTTGGAATTTTAGTCACTTTCTGTCTACCTGCCCCCACTAGCATGTTGTACGAACTTAAACATGTCGTTTGTGATCTGTCCATTTGAGACTATTTCTAGAGAAACATGTAAAAGTCTCTATGTTCCCTGAGAAATGATGACATCTGGTTCTGCTTGTGGGTAGCAGGAAACAGTGAGTGAATTAGTCAGATTGCTAGAGGTGGTGATCAGAATGGATTCTAAGAGACTAAAGAATCTCAACAAATCAATTCATTTTTAATAAATTATTGATTATGTACCCATCGTATGGTAGATTCTAGAGATGCAAAGGTAAAAATGAATCAGACTTCAAGCACGTTCTATCAAGAGAAAGTAGAACACAAATAAGTAGACACAAAAACATTTACAAAATAAATACTTAGAGACTGTGGATCCAAGTTTTCCCTTGTTCATAATTTTAAAGTTAAGTTTAGTTTATGCTATCGAAGCAACGGATATGAATCTCTTCTGAATCTTACTTAATTCCTGCAAGATTGTATTTCTAACATCTTCAGAGCAAGTTATGTTGTTCTACCAGTTTTCATCTGAGTATATCACAAGGAATGATATGGGGTTTAATGGTGCTTAATGAAGACTGTTCTGGCTAGCATAGTTTGGAATAGGAAGAGATCAGAATTTTCTCTGTTGAAAAAATATGAGGGCAAATGATTGATCTGTAGCCATGGAAAAAGTCCATCCAAACAATAGACTTTGCATTAATCAATTCTCAGAATTTTGGAGATGTAACATCTTTCAACATTGGATTTTTATTTCAAATTATCTTCCTTCCACCACCCCCCCCATTCCCAAGAATTTTAGAAGAAGCATGAATTTGTTTTGTATTATAACATAAATGGAATTACCCTAAGACTTCACACATCCACAAATGATTTTATTTGAACTGATAACAAAATTCTCATTTTATTTACAAAAAGAAAATGAAAGAAATTATTGCTCCTGAAGTCAAGACTATAAGTTAAGTTAGAAACTTCATTGTATAACTGTGATATAGAAACTCAACTACCTTTCATTCCAGGCCTCTAGCAGACTGAAACTCTTTTGTCTGCTCAAGCGAGTCATTCAGAGCAATCTTTGGAAAAGTCGATTAAAACACACACATGCATGCACATGCACACGAACATATACAAAGAGTACCAAATTTAAACTTTAATTTGTTTTTTTAAAAAAAATCCACAACATCTCACCTGTTTTGTTTAATGCTTTCTTGTAAGGGACTACCTTAGAAAACAGAATTTTTTCTTTTGCTTAAATATTTTAAAAGAAGTAGTATCCAGGAAGTATGGACATGAAGATTAAAAAAGAAATAAAGCAAAAAAGTAAAAACTACTTTGAGAAAAAAGAGAAAAACTCTAATTCTAGTAGAAAACAGAATAAATCTGGTTCCAGTGAATGAATCTAGTTATAAGTAAAATAATATATTTACTTGGAGATATGCTTGACAGGATTTGCTAAAATTCTTACTTAAATTTTTAAATCTAAAACCTATCTGACTCTGTCTGTCCTTTCATCCATCTGTCTGAGCGTCTGTCTATTCAGGCAAGAGATTTTACTGGTAAAGGAAACTTCTGTTGAGGAAACTCTCTTTATATGGATCAGCAGTAGTTCTCCAATGTTTTGTTTTTTGCTTAATAGTTCCAGTTGTCTGACTCTTCATGATCCCATTTTTAGTGGGAGACAAGATAACTGTTGATGATCATGGTGAGAGAGAGAGAGAGAGAGAGAGAGAGAGAGAGAGAGACAAACAGACAGACCAGGTTTGAGCCTAGGCACCATGGAAAGAGTAATAGTTCTACAGTAAGAGGAAATGGATTTCGATCTCATCTGTGATGCTACCTGTGTGAACTTGGACTTGTTATCCAACCTCCCTTTGTATCAGTTTTCCTGTATAATAATGGGATTTAACTTGATGGCCACTTAGGTCTCTTTCAGATCTAGATCTATGATCATATAGCTCCTTATATGGGTCGATGATTTGTGTGTATGCACACGTATTCATATATACATACATATCCCACTGTATATACTTTAAATATTTTAATTAATTACTTGATTCACAATTATTTCATGATACCTTCCCACCCCCCATCCCCCTAATACTCATGAAAAGAAAGCAATAGCAAACCAAAATAGTGGCCTGGACTTGCAACAGTATTTCACCAGTTCTACTAGTGAAGGGAGAAGTCAAGCTAAAATAGGACAAAATATGGGTTGGGGGAAAGAGGAAAGGAGAGATTTGCACAAACACATATGTATATTCATATGTATGTGTGTCTGTTTATCTCTGACATATATTAGCTCTAGGAACCTGGGAAAATCACTTTTCAATACCCTAGACAACTCTTTTAGTGTAGAAGATGCAGAGCAGTTTCTGTATCAGTAGCTTCCTATATAAATAAAATCATAGGTCTCAGTTCTGGACTGAAATTTATACCTAGGTATAAAATGCTTTGTAAAATATTATATAAATATGGGTATATGGGGAGCTGATTTGGAAAGGAGATGTTAATTAATCGATTTGATATACTTACTGGTAAGTTAGATTCCTTTTCAAATCAGATTCAAATTAGAGAGAATGGGGATATGCTTGTTGGAATCTTGATAAGAAGCCAAAAGATCCTTCTTATTTAAATTTCACTGACTAGGGCTGCCCTCAGTTCAAGAACTAGTTGATTTGAAATACTACTTTCCCTTATCTTAAGAGATAGACTTAGCAGACCAGTGTTTTTACATTGAGTTGGTTTGAACTAAGGAGAGTATAGACCTTTTAAGGATAATTTACTTGGGCTAGTTGTTAAAAGTGAGCTAACAAAACAGTTCAATCAATTTTGGCTTCTTTATAACTTGTTTCATTAGATTCCTATAATTATTTCTGTTTCTTTTGGGGTCTAGCAAAAGTCCAGTTGCCTCAGAGTTTGGGAACTGAATATATACTCAATCATACAACTTTTTAGGGAAGTTTTGGGATTCATTTTTACATTTTTTTTTTCAGAATACATGTCAGAAGCTAAAATATTAAAAGTAGACCTGGACAGTTCTACATAGTACTTTGCAGCTGAGATAATGTGGGAATATGCTAGGAAAGCATGCTGAAATTAAATGAGCCCCAGAGGAAAATCTATGGACAATGAGGTTCCTAAACTTCTTGCTTTTAAGTTAGATGAGGGAGATTTTTGAGCCTTAGATGTGATCTTCAAAATAACCCAAAGTAGAAAGGAAGATCCTGAAAGGTTACACCTTTTGGAGGAATAAGTCACCCAGAGGCAGAGAAGGTTGGTTCTTTGTTTCCCTAAAAGTCCCACTCCATTCTCCCACCCCCTTTCTTCTCATCTCTATAGTAATGCATCACTCAGATATAGCAGATTTAACAAGCAGGTTATTGCCTGCCTAGTGACTCCAAAATGTGATCACTTAGTTAATTTTTTCTGACCTTGAGTTTGCTATATATAGGAACACACACACACACACACACACACACACACACACACACACACACACATATATATATATATATATATATATATATATATATATATCAAACTCACTGTAAAATTTCTGTTGACTTTAATGATAGTCTATTTGTAACCTGTGGGCAAAAGCAGGCCCACCATTACTGAAGACAAGACTTAGATTAGAAGGTGATGTCGGCCCTCTATACTTCAAAGTCTAACAGATCCTACCAAACTGGGAAGACTTTTGAGTACTATTCTATGACAAGCTGCTTCCAAAGATGAGACCACTTAAAATAGATTTATTATCAGAATTTTGGTTACAAGGTGATCACTGTAATGGATAAAATTGCCCCAAATTTTTCATTTCTATGCAGCTCTCTTCCTCTTACACAATGATGACATTAATATCTAATACAGAAGATGAAAATGGGGCAGCTAGGTGATACAGTGGATAGAGCACCGGCCTTGGAGTCAGGAGCACCTGGGTTCAAATCCAACCTCAGACACTTAATAATTACCTAGCCGTGTGGCCTTGGGCAAGCCACTTAACCCCATTGCCTTGAAAAATCTAAAAAAAAAAAAAGATGAAAGTAGGGATTCTATACATTGGTACTTTATGATTTCAGTATGAAGAACCAGCAAATTCTCAATAACTTTCACATTAAAAGATAGCATGTATGATGTTTGGCAATTAATTTTTTTCTAAAGAACAAAGATTGATTTTCTTCCACTCCTTATGCCCTCCCTTCATGAAAAGAATATGCATTGTCAAACAAAGCTAATTCCTGCATTGGCATTATCTTCTATACCCTAAGTCTTTTGTCTTTCTGTCAGGAGATCGATAACCTTTTTAATTATCAATCCTCCAGAAGAATACTTGGTCAATGTTGATTAGAGATCCAAAGTCTTTCAAAGTTGTTTCTTTTTGCAATGTCTCTGTTGTTATATAAGCTGTTTTCCTTGCTCTGCTTACTTTACTCTGCATTAGTTATTCGTTATTAGTTTTCTTTTTGGCCAAGGTCACACAGCTAGGTAATTATTAAGTGTCTGAGGCCACATTTGAACTCAGGTCCTCCTGACTCCAAGACTGGTGCTCTATCTACTGAGCTACCTAGTTGCCCCAGTCTTTTGGTTTTTTTGAGTGGTAATGTCTTAACTCATGAGTGAATTGGATCTAAGTGAGGCAGAGTTTTGGAAACATCATCAGCCTCATTCTCTCTTCCAGAGTCATTGATATCCATTGGAAAGATAAAAGTCAGGGACTTTCTTCAGCTTTGAAACAAATTATTCTCATGTGCCCATTCTGCCAGTGGAAGTCTTCACAAGCTTGGAATACATATGGAGCCCCTCCTCCCCAACTCATCAATAGTTTTTAGGCCTGTCCATTATCCTTAATCTGGTTTATCCTGTCTGCCAAGATGGTTTACCAGGGTGTGGTTGTTATACATGAAATAGCTTCTTGGAGCTATGATTGAGAGTTGGGTGAAGGTGGAGACCAAAGATGGGTGAACAGCCCTAAAAAAGGCTTAGCAAGCCTTCACATCAGAGGTGCTAGTCCTCCCTGATCACTTCATACACTCATTTTACCTTAGTTATTTACATAATATTAAAAGAAGCATAGGAAAACCAGTCTCCAGTTCTTTTGACTTTCTAGGAAAACATGAACCAGATAAAGAGTTACCCTTGGAAAGAGGAAAAACCTGGGTTCTAATCTCACCTTGGACACATATTGGTCGTATGATCCTAGGCAAGTCACTTAATCTTTCAGTTAACTATAAAACACTCTAAGAATGAAAGTTTCAGAGTAAGTGCACAAATGTATCTTCCCTGGGTGCTCTACATAGATTTATTTTGACCATACCAATGAAATCAAAGGTCTTGTTTTTAAAAAAGACAAGATTCATATATAATTAAATGATATGAAGGACAGTTTGTGATCTGTACCTAAAGAGGGGAATTTCTATACCAATCAGACCACAGAGGTATAATCATATGATTTAGTTAAACGTTCATTATTTACATAGGCAGAATTTATCATGTTAAAATCAGATTGTCAAAGATTTTTATCCTCAAACCAGTAAAACGACAAAATGTGATAAAAAAAATTGAACTTTTCATTTGCACCAGCAAAGGAACCAGACATTCTAATGAGAGGATTTGGGAAGCATATAGTTCTTTAGGTCAATACAGAAGATGCATAGTCAAGATGATGAGAGGATGCACATTTTAAGTGATTGTGTATCAAAGAAGTGGAAAGGCACACTGATTCCTTGTGGCTCCTGCATGCAACTTGTGGTTTGAAACATTCCCCCATTTTCCTTCCTGTAGAGTAACAGTGATACCTCATTGCAACCCATTAGTTTTTGTGTTTAGTGCTACACATGCACATGCACACACACACACACACACACACACACACACAGTCAAAGTCAATGGCAGTGGGTGGTTTATGTCAGAGCCGCGTTTGACTCCACTCTCCCATAATAAGATAAATGTAAGTGATGAAGCACTCCTGGGGTTGGCTGAACTCATTTGGTATTCATCACTCTGCCTGGCCCCTTTCTCTTCTCTTTCTCCCTCTCTTTGTGTGTCCAGGCCTACTTGAGTTTCTTTTTTCTTTTGTAGAACTTGGTTCTTTTGATGTGATTCAGGGCACGCCCTGCAGCCGAGAGAACTTCACAGAATCGGAAACATAAGCACACCGGACTGAAACAGTTACTGTACAATAGCAAGAATGTTTCAAGGCTTGAAGATGAATTTTCTTCCCCCACAGAAGCATCAAAGCTCTTTTAAGGGAGAAAAAAGGATGCAAAATTCCTGAATCAATAAGAATAACATTTAGATAAATCTATAATCCAACATCTTGCCCATTAATGCTCTCAGATATTGTTCATATCTGCTGAATCCACCACGGTTCTCCTATCTGATAATCATATACAGATTTGATGGTTTTGAAAATTTCACCTTAGAGCACAAATAAAATTAGCCTGCTTGACATTGCTGTTTCAGCTTCAACATGCTTGTGGTTTTCAGTAATTTTTGGTTTACAGCCATTGTGCTTCTGACTGTCATTTTTCCATTAAAAAAATTTGTAAAGAAAAGTAGGTTTCAACCTGCTATTCTTTGTGTAAAAAGAATGTGTAAGACCTAAAAGAAAGATTAAATTAGGGTTATTGATGTTGTATAGAATACATATCAACATATATATATATATATTTATAAAGAGATGAGGGGATAGAAAGAGTTAGATATTTAGCACCTTATATTTGTTTTCACAAAGCCTTTAAAATATTTAAGTGAAAATAGTTCTATGTTTAATGTAAAAATAATCTTTTCATTCCATGACATGTTCTTTGTATTCTAAATATTTTGGGATTATCACAAAATAAGAATTTTCTATAGATAAGTACAGTAAGTGAGGTAGCAAATTTAACTAGACTCTAGCCAAAGTTAATTTTCACTTTTTCTTATAATAGTTTAATGTAATGAGGAATACTTCTGAAATACATATACTTGTCTTAATATATGTCACTAATAGTACATTAGAATTTTTTTTTCTTTTGGAGGGGAGTGGTAATTGGCTCATCATTTTGTTTTTATTTTTGCCAAGTGTTTATTGATATCTTTTGTTTTCTTAATGCTTTCACTTCTAAATAAATCCCTCCATTTTTCTCCATTTGCAACAATGAATGAAAAATCATGGGTAAAAAAGTTTTTTGGCAAAACAACCAACAGATAAATTGAATGACAATATTGGTAACATTCCACATCCAGAGTCCTTTGCAAAGATAGGAGATAGGTTCCTTTATTATTAATTACACTGAATTCAATTTCTATTTATTGTTGTGGCAGTCATATATATATTATTTTTCTAATTCTGCTTACTTCCCTTTTGCAAATGTCCATATAGGTCTTCCAATATTTCATATTAATAATATTTATGAGACAGAAATATTCCACTAAATTTATGGATCATAGTTTGTTAACCCATTTGACATTTGAAGAAATTTACTAAGCTTGGGTTTTTGCTACTATAAAAGAATTCCATAAATATTTATATGTACCTATCTATTTGTAGCCTTTTTTGGGAACAACATTTTGTATACTTTTCATATTTATAACTACTGTGTAAGTCCTTACCTAACTGACAGGATTGATATTTATTAACAGTTAAAAATAAGACCAAGAAGAAAAGTTGGAGTAGCAAAGCCTCTTGTTTTGTGCTAAACACAAAATTTTAGAACTCATTGCAAATTTTAAAGAGGAAAGCAAAAAATTTTATTTATTTTCCACCTCTTCTTTCTTACTCACCATTAAAAAAAGGAAATAACAACAAAACCCTCATAACAAACTTACATAATCAGGCAAAGTGAGTTCTCATACCGTCCAGTCTTAGTCTACATCCTGTGTTTCATCACTTCTCTTTCAGAAGATCCTCTGGAATCATGTTAGCTCACTGTACTGATTTTGAGAAAGCAATCTGGAATGATGCCCCCAAATCTCACTAAATTGAGCAAATCTGTTGACTCAATGATACTACTCTAGATCTATATCCCCAAAGAGATCAAAGAAAGAAAAAAAAGCACTCTTGTGCATATGTTATTTTACTCAAACAAAAACTCTTTAAGGGGTAAATTATAGGTTGATATTTAAAATTATGACTCAGTTACTACTCAAAGAGTGGCATATGTGAAGTAAAACCTCAGGACAAAAATATTCCAAAACCCTCATAATTCTGAATAAAGTGTCTTTGACTTTAGTTCAATGTCATCTTAAACAATTCTTTGTAGGGCATCAAAGTTCTATTGATATCCACTGTTGTGAATTACCAAATTTTCATTCTAAATGTATTAACCAGATCCCTCTTGATATTTTCAAACTTAATAAAATATGCAGGTGCATAGCTTATATTTCAGTGAATCCAATCCCAGGTAGTTTATGGCAAGGGGCTAAATGCACAGGGTCATATAACTCTTCTGCTATGTTTACATGTATCAGTACCACCCAAGTACTTAAAGGAGTAAGATATGGGGGTTAATAGTTTGCACAGGACTGCTGCTATCAAATGATATCATGTTATTTGGCATGTCATATGTTTTAATTTAAGCTAGCAAAATTTATTTACTATGGTTACATTTGTTTACTTCCTTGCCCTTCTTTTTTTGAAGTGGTATTATCTTTGAGCATTAAAATTACACAAATTTGACACACCAGGTGTCAGATTAACACAGTAATAATACTTATTCATTTATGTGCAAGAAATGTAGATGTTCTTATTTTAGGTATATTCAATTTAGGAGACATATGTGTTTCTAAGTGGGTTTATTGCAATAAGAGTTAGAAAATAGTTCCACCGTTTTCTCCAAAGCACAAAAGATACAGTTAATAGAAACCAGTTTTTCAAAAATAGCCATCTTCCAGATAGCCACCATCAAGTATTTGAAAATTTTAAATTCTTTCAATTTAACTGTGCTTCTTGTTCCAAGTTATTGATTTCATTTCAAATTCTTTCTTTTATAGCTTTTGTTTCTTTTAAATTTTTTCTCAAGTCTTATTCCATATAAAAACTTCTAAAACTCTTAAAGGGAAGTAAACCTGGATTTTTGTCCCAATAGATCTAATACTGTACTGTAAAGCAGCAGTCATCAAAACTGCCTGGTACTGGTTAAGAAAGAGAGGAATGGATCGGTGGATTAGGACAGGTTCGAAAGAAACAGTAGTATATGATTTCAGTAATTTTACTGTTTGGCAATCCCAAAGACATTAACTTCTGGGATAAGAACTCGCCATTTGACAAAAATTATTGGGAAAACTGGAAAACAGTGTGACAAAAACTAAGCATAGACCCCTATATCACACCCTATACAAAAATAAGGTCAAAATGGGTACAGGATTTAGATATAAAGTGTGACACCACAGATCAATTAACAGACCAATAAATAATCTATCTGTCAGATGAATGGATAGGGGAAAAATTTATGATCAAGCAAGAAATAGAGTACATTATAAATTGCAAAATGGATGATTATGACTATCTTAAATTAAAAAGTTGTTGCACTAATAAAACTAATGCTGCCAAAATTAGAAGGAAAACAAACCTCGTAAACAATTTTCAAAACTAGGGGTTCTGATAAGGATCTCATTTCTAAAATATATAGAGAGAATTGTATCAAATTTATAAGGTTACAAGTCATTCCCTAATTGATAAATGGTCAAAGGATATGAACAGATAGTTTTCAAATGAAGAAATTAAAGCCATATATAATCATATGAAAAAAATGCTCCAAATCATTAATGATTAATTAAAACAACTCTAAGGCATCACCTCACACTAATCAGATTGACTAAAATGACAAAAAGGAAAACAATCAATGTTGGAGAAGTTGTGGGAAGATTGGGACATAAATGCATTGTTGGTGGAGTTGTGAAGTGATCCAACCATTCTGGAAAGCAATATGGAACTATGTCCAAAGATAATAAAACTGATCATACCTTTTGACCCAATAATTCCAAAACTAAACCTATATCCAGAAGAAATCATAAAAAATGGGAAGTCCCACATGTTCAAAAATATTCATAGCAGCTTTTTTTTGTAGTGGCAAAGAATTGGAAATTGAGAGGATGCCCTTTCAACTGGGGAATGGCTGAACAAGTTATGGTATATGAATGATATAGAATACTATTGTTCCATAAGAAACCTTAAATGACCGGACTCTAGAGAAGCATGGGATGAATTATAGGAACTCATGCTTAGTGAAGGGAGCATAACCAAGAGAGCATTATGCACATTAACAACAACATTGTGAGATGGTCAACCTTAATGGAAGCAGCTCCTCTCAGTAGTTCAGAGAGCTAGGACAACCCTAAGACAATGCTATCCCATCCAGAGGAAGAAAAACAAAACCACACAAAACAAAAAGTAACCTTCAGAATCTGAATGAACACTACATTAAATTTTTAAAAATTTCTCTTATGTATTTCTTTTCTATCTCATAGTTTTCTTTCTTTTCCCTTAATCCTAATTCCTCATGCCAAAAATGACTAATCTATAAACATGTTAAACATAAATGTGTAGGTATAATATTCACCTGACTGTTCAGCACTGAAAGGAAAGGGGTAGGAAGGGAGGGTGGAAGGAAATTTTGTAACTTAAAGATATGCATTTGCATGTCAAGGAATGTTGAAAAATTTAATATCATGTAATTGGAAAAATAAAACAAAATATCAGTTAAAAAAGAAATTTGTTTTCTGAGTTGAGGGAATTAGGACAAAAATTACTCACATTATCATACTATTTGCAACAATTCTCTTTCCTTATTTTTTTCATAAGTAATTTACACAGATTCAGGGCTTAGAACAGCTTTAGAGTATGATGGGGAGTGATGGAGATTTTTCCACCACAGCACCATTAAAATTGCTTAGTAGAATTTCTAAACAGATATGTGGAGTCTAAGGATGTACTTAAAGGTAAATTCAAGAACATATATCTAATACTTAACACTGAGGTAGTCTAAGTAGAAAGGAAGACTTCAGTTCTAAACATTGCTAAATATCTATAGCTAGTTGCCTATACATTTTCCCCTGCCCTGAATGTTCCCTGACCACGAATATTCTCTATACTCTCCCCTATATGTGGTTTCTTTGGCTACACATTTTCCTGCTGTGTATTCCTTCTCAAAACTAGCATTATGGCATATGGAAAAATATACTGATGCTGCATAGAGACATTCTTTCTTTTTAACTTGTCTTGTTATGCTATTTAATTGAATGCCTTTTGTTTTCAATTAATATTTTATCTAGTTGGTAAAAGAACAACGCTGGTGGGGGCTTGTGAGTTTGGAGTGGATGTTGAAACATATTGTGCCTTAAATTTGGATAGCTTCCAGAAGAAACGCATATGTGCATATGTGTGTTTGCTATACTATGAATGAAGATATCAGACCATCTGACCTCTGTGATTCTAATTGATTCTTTTTTATTTGTTATAACTACTCAAAATTTACCTTTTCATCCTCCCCTCCCTCTCCTCACCCCTCAATTGAAAACATGAGAAAAAATTAACCATTAAAAATGCATATAATCTATCAAAACAAACTTTCACATTAACCATGTCCAAAAAATATTTGTCTCGTTCTGCAATCTTTATCAGAGGTGTGTAGTGTTTTTCATCAGTAGTCTTCTGGAATCTTAGTGCTGATAAGAATTCAGCATAATAGCACTCTCACATTTATTAACTCATTTATCCATTCCCCAATTCGACTCTCTTCCCAAATTCTCAGTCTTTGCCACCTCAAAAAGTTATATTTTCATATATCCTTAGAGTTAGCATAGGTTACCCTTCCTTTACTATTTCTCCATTCTATCCTTCCCCTATTATTGAATGAAATATATTTTTGTACCCAACTTTCTTTTTTTGTCCAATTCACATGAAAATGAAGTTCAAGTGTTGGCTATTCCCCTTTACCCTCTCCTCTTTGCTTCTTTATAATGGTAAATGTCAAATCATGTGTGATCCTAATTGTGGTTTCTTGGTATTGGAATTCTTTCCTTTTGACTAATTTGTAGTACTTTTTAAACCTGGAAGCCTGAATTTTGGCCACAATTTAACTGGGAATTTTTATTTTTAGGTTTATTTCAGAGGTGACCATTAGATTTTTTCTGTTCCACTTTGTCCTTTGGTTCTAAGCAATTTGTGCAATTTTCTTCTAAAATTTTTTGAAATTTGCTATCTACCCTCTTTTTTCATAGTCACAACATTTAGATAATCAAATGAATTTTAAATGCAGTCTCTTCCCCCTGTTTCTGGAATTAGATATTTTATATTTTCTTCCATTTAAAAATCTTTTAACTTTGTTTTAATATTTCTTGTTGACTTGTGGAATTATATGCTTCTATTTGGTCCATTCTGACTTTCAGGGAATTTTCTTCTGGGGCAAAATTTTGCACCTCTTGCTCCAAGCTATTGATTTCATTTCAAATTCTTTCTTCTGTAGTTTTTATTTGTTTTACTTCTTTTGTCTTCTTATTCCATTTATAAAAAAATTTTAAATTTAAAAAAAAGATCTTGCTTCATCTCTTTCAGAAATTCTAGTTTAGTTTGTATTCAGTTATGTTTTCTTCTAAGGTTTTGCTTGCAAAAGTTTTGGAGTCTTTCTCTTCTTCTGCATTTGTTCTTGAACACTTTTGCCATTATAATATCACATTATGGTGTGGTTCACTTTTTGTTTACCCATTCTTCTACCTTATTTCCTGACTTTGGACTTAATGACTTTGGTGCACTTCTAGAGGGAAGGTTTGGGCTGCACCTGTTGGTGCTTTTTTGGAGTATTGAGTGTTGTTTTATTAACCTATAGTTTTGGTGTCTGCAAACTTTCTCTACTCCCCAAAGTGGTCTGGTGCAGGACAAAGTCTGATTATTCTTCCTACACCACTTTCAGCCTGAATACTGCAGTTTTTTTTTAGCCTAGGTTTGGACCTGTAAAAGAGCACACTGCTGGATTCCAACCTTATCAAACAGCTAGAAGGCCCTGTTATTTCCTCTCTTGGTTATTCTTCTCCAGGTCTAGATGCTAGAAGTGAAACACTCCTCTTAATTTGGGGTCTGAGCCCCAGTGATGCCGTGACTGGCTTCTGAGCTTCCTTCTTTCTTCATACACAGCTGAAGGCCTCCCTAAATGTAGTACCACTCTCTGGTGCAGTTAGTTTTTCTTTACACTTTGCTCCAGACCTGTAACCCAGACCTGTATAATGGGCAATAAAACGTTCATTTTTTAACCTGTTCAATTGCAATATCACAAGCATAGTCTGATTTTATCCTAGTATGCATCTATTACCTCATTTTACCCTAGTGTTCAACTTTTCCCCTGCTACCAGATTGCTTCCTTTGGTATTCTCCTGGTTCAATCCAGTCCTCAGGGTCAGCAGACCTCTTTGTCTGTCTCCCTATGTCAATTTGACAAATGACTCATTTTGATTTTGTTTTCAGAATTACACTACCAATATTTGATCTGGGATATTTTCTAGTGTTGTCTGGAGAAGTCTGTGGAGTACAAATCATATACTGTTTTTTTTCCCATTTGCCATCTTTGTCCTTTCTCTTAATTCTTTCCTTATTCATAAAATGTTAAGAAATAATGTTATTGCTATTTCTTCATAAGGATGGTATAAGAAAAAACATTTTGTATAATGTAATGCTGTGCATAAGTGTGACCCATTGTTATCATGATTGTGTTGTTATGATTAATGATTATGACTAGTAGAGACAGTAGAGAGAGATGCCATGAGTATGGAGGTGGAATAGTCTGCAAAGGAAGCCAGCTAATTGCTTTAGCCTTTTCACTTAGTCTGGTGGTAGCTAGGGAAACAAGCAGTGAGAACAAGACTGCTATTTGTTGGAGAACTTGCTGAGGTTTTTTTTTGTGGATGGTAGGAATTGTTTGTAAAGCTGGCATAAAGGAAGAACCTGGAAATATTTGTTGATAGTGCTAGATGGTACAGTCAGAAGAAATAGTGCTATCATATTTAATGGAAATATGATGGTACTACTGATTATCCTTATCTTAAAATTTTAGTTTGGGGCATTATAGTGTCTGTGTTTTTGAAGTATCTTCAGGATGTTTTTCTGTCCATGTAATACTTTCCTCGGGATTAAACATTTGTAGATCTATGGACTGAGGAAAAGAATGCTTAGGATCACAAAGCAATGAATTATTTCCCCAACATAGACTAGTTTAATCAGTGTCTACATTGATTAAAAATCACTTCATTAGTACAAGATGGAAGTAGAATGGTTGGATAGGAGTTCACCTGAAAAAAAATATTCAAATATTATGACAGAGAGGTTGAGAAAGCTCATGAAATTTCCAGCTTCATTGACAAATATTGTTTCTAGAAAGATTCCTGCTACATGAAGCTTGGTCATATCATATCAAAAGTATCATTCGGTTGTGGTTGCCACATTGATAGCATTGATAAACTGGAGAACATCAATGGAAGGGAAATCAGAATGGTGAAATGTCTCTAATTTATACCAAATGAAGATTGATTGAACTTTCCTATGTTTAATCTACAAGAATCAAAAACTCAGAAGAGCTATGATAGTCATCTAAAAATATTTAAAGGACCATTGATAGAAGGATTATATCTTATTTTTCTTGGTTTCTGAGGGTAGAACTAGGAAATGGAATTTACGATGAGGCAAATTTAGACTTGAAAAAATTATTTCTAACAATTAGAAATATTCAAAATTACTTTAAGAGGTAGCAGGCCTTCCCTTATCAGGGATTTTAAAGCAGAGATTGGTCAACCATTTCTCAAGTATATTGTAGAAAGGAAACAGTCATAGTGGGTAGAGTGTTGAGATGAGAGTCAGGAATATCGAGTTTAAATCTAGTCTTAAACACTTAATATCTATGGGACTGAGCAAGTTGTAGAAATATAAATTTGGAAAAGCCTTTAGAAATCAAGTTCAATCCCAAATTATTGAGAGGATAAAATTTCAGTTACGATATGTAAAGTGATCTGTTTGTCATTTTGCAAGTGGTCATACAAGTAGGAAGAGACAGAATCAGGATGGTGCCCCAGGCCTCTGCCTCAAAATCCAGGATCTGTGATCTCTTCACTGTGCTGTCTTACTTATGTCACTTAATTTTCCTTGGCTTTTGTTTCTTTTTCTGTAAAATGGATATATATTAAAGTCAATGACAACATGGAATAATTTTGTGTCTAGATTAACTGCTCAAGATTTATTCGACAAAGTCCAGCTCAATTAAAAGGAGAATGTTAAAAGGATTTTTCCAGTATAGATTTATCCTGGTTTCAGACTGTTTTTCAAATAAGTCAAAAGACTGTAGAATTCCTGCATGCACGCATGCCTATACACACACACATACACACACACACACACACACACACACACACACACACATAGCAATTCATTGTAAATTAACTTTGCTCCCCCAATATATGTTAATGTATTTTGCAATTATGTATATATAAACACATGTATTTATGTTCTAAATGCATATAGACACACACACATATATAATATATACATATATGCATATCTACAGGTGTACATATGATTAAATCATTAAGGCAGACAAATTATTAGCTGGAAGGGAGTTCTAATGGATTTCTAGATAACTGAGTCCTCCATTGCTACTATATTATGCCTCTCTGCCAAACTTGTAACTTGTTTCCTATACTATTCATTATTTTCTCCTTTCTGTTGAGGTTATTTGAAATACAATCCAACAACCAAATCACTTACTTCTTCCTCTATTAATTTTCACCCAAATACTTTCTAATATACTTCCTTAATCTTGTTCCTAGAATTGCTCAAGTGATTATACCTTTTTAATATTCAGTGCTATCATCTCTCTGCTGTTTCTGCCTTTCTCTTTGTCTCTCTCTCTCTATCTCTCTCTCTCTCTGTCTCTCTCTTTCCTCCCTTCCCCTTTCCCCCTTTCCTTTCTTTTGAGAACAGAATACCTATACAGAGTTATATTCTGGTCATGAGTTTTATTCCAATAAGTCCCACTGATTTTTATGAAATCAAACTTTCCTCTTTATGTTAAATACATACTTTAATTGCTTTTATTTATTGCCTACCTTCTGAACACTTGGATATAGGCATTTGCAGTCATGGACTTTGCTACTGGCATTTTTCTTGGTTTTTATTAGCTATGAACTATTGGGTGTCCCTAGTGTTTTTTCTTTTATTCTCTAGGATATCTAGGTATCTAGCTTAATTTCCTTTACCCTAATCCATTTAAATTTAAAGCCCTTTGGATTAGATTTGTAAGATGCAGGGCAAATAAATTTTTTGCCAGTCTTTGTCAAGTGCACTTCATTCCTTACTGGGAAGCTAGACTTTATTTGCCTTTATTTTAAACTATACCTCAGAAATCCAAATCCTATTCTTGGGTACTATCTTCTTTTCCATCTGTTTTTCTCAAATTATTATTATTTTTTTCATTGAAGATCTTGATATTAATGTAAAACAGTGATGAAAACATTACTTATACCCCTATGACTTGGTTGTTTTTTTGGCGTCCAAGATTTCATAATTTTCAGCAATACTTTTTAGATTCTAAATTCCCTCGGTAAAAAAACATTTGATACCTTGCAAATCATCAGAAGTGGGTCATAGTCATCTATTTTGAAAGTCCTGGTATGACTTGGATGTGTTCTCTGGAAAGATGACAGATTTACTTATAACTGTTTCAGCATTTTGAACCAGTGAAGTCTACCACTATTATTACTTCTTTCCTTTTCTTCTCACTTGAGAATTTCAGTCTTTGTACTGTATCATAACTTGGAGGACAAGTAACTACTTTCTCTTCAGAGAATTAAGATCTTGCATCTTCAGGAAGATCTTGAAATGTTTTATGGGTCCAAAAGTACACTTGTTCTTTTGCTTCTGTGTGACATTTTTTGATCTCCTAATAATGGTCAAACACCCTCTGCCGCTTGAAATCCTTCTTTCTCTCTATTTCCATCCCCAATTGAATCCCTGCTTCCATTTATTTTAAAGACCACATTTCATTGCTTCTGATAATCTGAAACATGGAGTTCTTCTTTGAGCTTCCTTTTCCCTCCCCATGTCTTCTGGGAAAGAGATTAGTCTGCCAGAAAGACCAATTCTAAATTACATGGACAGTAATCACTTGGTTGTGACAGAAGTTTAAGAATTGCAAATATTGCAAATTGCTGTAAATTGACCTTGGTTTCCCTACTTGCTATGATTCTCAACTTATTTTTTAAATTTCTTGTAGATAGTTTTACACATCACTTCCTAAACACCTTGATAAGAGTGTTCAAACTTTTTATTCTCTCATAACATGATTGCTCAACTTTCTTCCCTTCCTCCCAAATTGCTGGTTACCCTTGACTTTCTTTCCTCTTGAAAACCTCGTTTCAACAATTTGACTTAATTCATCCTACCCAATTTGTTTTACTTAGCTTTTGTCACAACTACCTTCTCCTTTTCCTTTGTCTTGACTCTTTCCCTATAAATCCTTTCCCCTAAATCTTTTTTTTCCCCTTTAAATTGAATATTCTTACTCCTTCAGTTAAGGTTGTTCACTATGAACTAATTCTCAAGACCCAAGTTTCTGTTCCCTAAATTCAATCTCTGTCTTCTTCACAAATCTAAATGCCTCAAAATGACCTTCCCATTTTTTCTCTTATTCAATTCAAATGCTTAGAGATGGAGTATTATCTTGGAAATAGATATCCTTCAACTTTGTCTCAATTTCATCTCCCCAAATTCAAAACTGCTTCTTTCTCCTTATTCAATTCAGGTCCTTATCTTCTTTTCATTCTCTTTCTCACAATCTCCTTGAACAAAAATTAGAAATAAGATCAATAGAGTGCATTTTATAAATTTTTTTATTACTTTATTTTATTAATTCTCTATTTATTATTTTATTACATATTTATTATATCATTTATTGTTTTTATTTTATTATTATTAATTTATTATTTTATTATTTTTTTAGGAATGACAAATATGAGTTAAGATAAGGGCACTCAGATTCAGAAAGGAAGAATTATTAATTTGGGATCGCATAGTTAGTGACATATCCATGAATGGAACCCAGATCTTCTGAATACTAGCTCAGCATTTCTTTTTTCCATTCTTTCATTCTACCTCTCTGATGAAAGAATAAGAAATAGAAATATTAGAAAATAAATGGACTTATTGACAAGCTCTGATAGCAAAATTCTAATTTCACATGTGAAATTGGAATTATTAGGTTGTTTTAAGCTTATTGTTTATAAGAACATTTTGAAGGGAAATTTTATAACTTCTCAAAAAAGGAAATATTTCTGATTCTACAAGTAGGGCTTTGAAAAGACATGGTTTATACGAGTTAACTCAGTTTGTTAGTGCATAGTACTAATAGGGCCCAGGCACATTTAATATTCATATGTACTAGTTAATTTTCCTTTGGGCATGAACTATGCAAATATTATTTACCAGGGAATTGAGTGAGTGTGAATAGATAAATATTTATTATTCAACAGTACTAATGGATGTAACAGTCTTATACACATGCCACATATTAGTGGGTAAGTAGCAACATCTTTATATATAAAAGATTATACAATATTTTTAGTTCAATTTCTCTTTTAAGTTCTGAAACCAAGCATTATTTTTTTAAATGTCTTTCTTTCTTAGTGCTTCAAAGACACAACTCTGCTTCAAAGACATAAGTAGAAAACAGTTCCCCAGTTCACAAACTCTTTTATAAGTTTTTTGGTATGGAAAATAAAAGCATATTCACTTTCAAATTTCAAAACTTTGTATTAAGAAGATTAAAAACTTATGTCATGAAGGTAAACAGTAAAATAAAATAAAAATATGACCCATATGATTCTACAGAACTATCAATAGTCATTGTTGGAAAGACTATAGAAAGAGAAGCATGCTGATACAATCTGTTGGTGGAATTGTGAATAAGTCCAACATTCTAGAAAGCAACTTGAAATTCTGGGACTCAAAGTGATTGAAAGAAACTATATCCTGTATATCCCATAATTAAACATATACTAGAAAGAGGTCATGGATGGAAAGACTCCAAACATGTTCCCCACAGCACTTTTTGTCATAACCAATAACTCAAAATAAACTACCTACTCATTAACTGAGCAACAACAAATTTTGGCACACTGATATAATTTATTATTCTTTTTTAAGCAATTATGAGTTAAGAGAAGCACAGGAAGACATATGTATTAATTTTGGTTGCAGTAAACAGAAATAGGCAAACAATAACATTATGACTATAACAATATAAACAGAAACAAAAAAATAACACTGTTTATTGCAGTCATTGGGACTAAATTTGGCACAGGAAGGAGTTTAGAAAATGAACCACAATTTTCATTTTGTAAAGTTCGCTATGAATGTGGAAATATTACAAATGTCAGAAACAGTTGGTGTATTGACAATTTTACTAAGTTGCTTTGAAAATTCTCTTAAGAGGGCCACTAAGTGGTACAGTGGATACAGCATCGGCCCTGGAGTCAGGAGTACCTGAGTTCAAATCCAACCTCAGACACTTAATAATTACCTAGCTGTGTGACTTTGGGCAAGCCACTTAACCCCACTGTCTTAAAAAAAAAAAAACTCTCTAAAAAAAAGAAAAGAAAATTCTCTTAAAATCTTTTTTTTTATAAAGAAGGGATAATTAGCTTATAAAGGAAGAATAAGATTTACAGATTTGAAGATGATGTAAAAACAAATATTTAAAAACTTATGACAAAAAAACTTGTCCTTCTAGTCTTTTTGATTTTTTTAATGTTGAGAAATTCTTAATACAAACAAAAAAGTATTATATCATACAAATCTACAACTTCAGTGATATTGAGAGGTTAATCATCATTATTTAGCATTTATTGTAGGTGTTCTGGTTTCCAAGTTTATGATCTTTCTCTTGAAGGAGTTTTAATGCAAAATTCTTGCATTGCTGTCTGGGTTCAGACTCCTCTTTCTTGTAGGTAGTTTTAATTGTCAGACTCGTAGGCAGGCATCACCTAGTTCCATGATTGTTGGGGGAACAGCTCCAACAGGCCACTGAATTGAATTTTATAGTTCTCCTGGAGACCACAGCAATACATTTTTTGAATATTGTGATTTATCTTTGGTTTACACAATGTGACCTGTTCTTCTAGATTGTCCTTATCAGGGTTGGTTGACTACCAGTCAGCTGCTTGATCTTCTGGTGACAGGTTCTGACCAATGAAAAAAGATGAGAAAGGTAATTTTCCTAATAGAATTTCCCTATTGGTCAATATCTGAATGTTAAGAGAGGTAAGGCAATATATTTGAGTATTTCACAGATATTTTAATTTACTGATTAATATCATATGGTGTTCAAGATAGCCATATAGTGTCAAAACTCTAAAATATCCAAAACATCCAACTTTTAAAGTAATTAACTCTAATTTTTTGAAACAGAACGGGATAGACTATGCACATCAGGCAATCATTCCTAAAATTCTCACATGTAGCAGACAGTTCAACCAAAAATTGTGGTTACTGTGAATCAGGAAGAGTTTATATGATGTTCTTGGGGACACAGACTAAAGTTTTTAGAAAATATACCATTAATTTCTGGCAAATTTCTCTTGGAATAGGAACATGATATAATGGAAAGATCCTCGCACTGGCAGTCAGATGTTAATTCATCAAACATATGCTGAATTTCTAAAATATGTAGACTGTAGATTTCACGAATGGATGGTTATGAGAATGATAACTAGTGGTTTTATAGTATGTTACGATTAGCAAAGCTTGGGGCGGCTAGGTGGTGCAGTGGATAGAGCACCAGCCCTGGAGTCAGGGGTACCTGGGTTCAAATCTGGCCTCAGACACTTAATAACCTAGCTGTGTGGCCTTGGGCAAGCCACTTAACCCTGTTTGCCTTGCAAAAGCCTAAAAAAAAGTCATGATTAGCAAAACTCTTTACAGATATTATTTCATTTTATCCTCACTATAACCCTGAAGATAGGCACTATTATTATTTTACAAATGTAGAAAGTGAGGATAAAAAAAAGCTGTATACCCTAGGTCACACAGCCAATAAGGGTCTGAAGTGGCAAATGATTCTTGCTCTTTAGGAGCTTAAATTTAGTTTAAAAACAAATCAACTAATACACAAGTAAATCAAATCAACATTCACGATGCTAAAAGATTCAAATGAAAATAGTAAAAAGTAATTCAAAAAGTAATTGCCACAACATTGTATGTACATTTGCAATCATTTTTAGTTTTTGTTTAAGTTTTTGTTTGGCTTTTTTGTTTATTAAAGTTTCTATTTAAATAACAGTAAAAACTAAATGAATTCTTTTTGGTCTTCTTTGACATTTACAACATAATTTGTGAAGAACTCCAAGTTCTTGATATTCTACATTCTCCACATTTCTCTTTTTTAATGAATTTGTTTCTTAACTTTATAATGTTAATTTGAGTGTGTGGGGGGGCCAGGGGTCTGGAGACAATAGTATATTATACATGTATGATAAGGATTTTGATATCATATAATTTGTCTAACTGGAAAAAGAAAAAAGGTATAATATATTTTTCAGAAATTGTCCAATGTAGTCAGAATTTACGTGTATTTTTACTATTAATATCTGATTTAATCATTTCCCTTATCTTTTCCTGTTTCCTGATTTTTAAAATGATTAGTTATTGTAATGAAAAAGATTTTACTTTGTTCTTATTCCATAGAAGAGCTTTGCTCTGAAGTGTGATGTATCTGCAACATATAGTTGCATTTGTTTACAGTGGTAGTGACATATTTAGTAATGTGACATATTTGCAACATATAGTTGCATTTGTTTTTAATAGCAGTGACATATTTAGTAATGTGACATATTTGGAACATATAGTTGCACTCCTTTTTAGTACCACAATGCTGTACCATTGATTAGGAGATGTTTGGTAGAAGGGAAACACCAGGAAATGTGAGAAATGATATTTGCTTTCATTTTCCACCAAAATTCCATTTCATTCCCTGCCCTCAACTATAAAAGAAAACAGTACAAAGCAAACAACTCTTTTAAACCCATGGCAATCTTCAAATGCATCATCTTGGGGAGCAAGGGTAGAACTAGGAAAATGAGAGGAGCCTGAAATAAAGAACATAAAGGAAGATGGAGGGGAAGAATGAGAAAGAAGGAACTGGCTAAGAATAATTTCAATCTCGAATGGCACATGCCTGCTATATCTAATTTGAACTACATGCCACAAATTAAAACAAAGACACCCAACTCCATGATCGGGAAACGCAAAAGAGCAGGACAAAAAAAAGAGCCTTAAGTCTAAGAGTCTAAGAAACAGCTAGTGTGCACATTTGATAAACTCTAGCTGAGGAGCTTTAGAGAAAGCATCCTGCACCACCCCCATCCTTGAACATAAATAAACTCTGAGAGGACTCATTTGCCATGAAGGGTGAAAAGTAGTTGGAGCTGTGGCGCCTGAGTCTCAGTCTCTCCATGGCTACTTTCCCTGAAGTCCCTCTGGTGGGTTTTTGTGTCCCAGAGTTGTCCCTATGCAAACAACAGGTTGAATATTGTAGGTGTGGGTTATTAAAGTGTCCCTGGGACAATGGCAGTCTGTGTCCCATTTGTAACGCTTGGATTAATCTTTGCAGAGTGCACACAAAATGTGACATGATGTTGGCTTCCAACATTATTCAGTCTGCATAGCAGCAAATCCTGCCCTGTCTCCCTGGAAATAAAACTCCTCAGACTTATTCCTGCCATCAAAATGGGACCTGCATATTTATACTGAGGAGTAGGGGGGTATATCCTGATATATATGTCATTTTTAATACTATTTCAATCCTATTTGGGAGAAGCACTCTCAACTGATTGAATAACTGTTTTTTTACTAATTGTATTCCAGTTTCTCTAAAGATTACCTGGAGTCAGGTGACTTGTTTATTGTCTGCTGGAGGACTGACAAAACCTCCCCTTTCTTTTCCAGAGCATTTTAGGCTAGCTCAGAATTTCAGCTCAAACTTGTCTATTCACTGGAGAGAGAATACTTGTTTGAATCCCACTAGTTTCCCAATCTGATTTCAAGCAATAAGATGGGAAAATTGGATCAGACTAGGATAAGAGGAGAGCATTCAGAAAAGCAAGAGGGCGGGTGGCTAAATGAAAGCGTTAAGAGACTTGGATTTCCATTCTTCTTAAGGCACATTCATGGAATTGTATGACTATGAACAAATTTTTCATAGGAGCAAATCTCTTTACTGTAAAATGGGCAGTGACACCTGTACTACTTACTCATCTCAAAGGGTTGTGATGAAAAAAAGTTTCATAAACCTTGAAATACTCTATAAATTGGAGTTATTTTTCTATTAATAACATATATCAACAATCATTAAGTATTTTCTAATTTATTAAGCAAATAGGTACCAAAAAAGAAAGAAAGAAAATATAATAATGGGAAAGGAAAAAAAATAATCCCTGCCCTCAAAGAATTTCCATTCTATCTTTAAGATTTAACATGGCTATGAAGTTAGCTTTTTTTCAAATCCATAGTCATTGTTTTCTTTCCGCTGTACTCTACTGTCTTTCCTATACCCATGTATATCATGCAAAGGATTAAATGTCACTTCTGTACAAAGGGACTAGAGATCGTTTCATTTTTCCTCATATCTCTAATGCGTAACACTGCATCAGACACTTAAGTACACATTTAATAAAGCTTGATCAATTCAATTGAGTGTTTTTAACCAATGTAGTTTGTTTATGATACTAATTGACTAGAGTCTGGATATCCGGAGAGCTAGATTTTCAAATTTTAAAAACTATACTATTATTATTATTTTGAAAACATCAACAAACATGAACAATTCTGTGTATACAGAATGAAAAAGGGGGCGTATTTATTATGTACAATTTATTTTTTGAAAAGTATATTAAATTCAACATGAGAGTTTTGATACTACTCTATTTGATTTTGTTCCCCCTTCACCTTCTTTCTGTTCTTTTCTGTGTTGTTTTTAAATGTTTCTTTGATTCTTTTTTCTTTCTTCTCTCATTTCATTTCATTTTATGTTTTATTTTTGGTGATACTGTCACATTCCCATTCCCTCTACAGTTCTTCTGCACCAGAAATAAAAGCTCAAATTTGTAAAAAGTAAATATAGTGAAGCAAAGCAAATTCACTTATTGTTATATCTGGAAATGTTATGTCTCATTCTCTACTACTTTTCTGCCAGTAAGTAGGAAGCATGTTTTATCATCAGTCTTCAGGAGTAAGGGATGCTTGCTGCATTGCTTAGAATTTTTAAGTCTTTCAAAATTATTTTACTTTTTAATATTGCAGGCATTGTATAAATTGTTCTCTTGTTTCTAGACACTTCAATCTCTATCCATTTCTCTGTATGCATCCCTTTTGGCTTTTCTTATGGTGCAGTAATATTCCATTATGAGAGGCATTTCATTGTGGTTCAGAGGCTTGAAGCCTGACCTTGAAGACAGCAAGACCTGGGCTCACATCCTCTGAACCTCTCAGTGCTCCCAAGATCTCTCTTAATATAAGTTGCAGAGAAGGTGTCAATCTGAATTCATGGAAGTTTCCTTCATGCCAAAATTCTCTCTATGAATAAAATTATAGGTCTAGTCCCTATCCTTAAATTGACATAGTGCTTACTTTAGCCCATTCCTAAATAATAGGCAACCACTTTCTTTCTAGTTCTTTGTTGAAACAATCAATAATGCTATTATTAATATTTTTGTATATGTAGGTGGGTTTTGAACCCAAGTACTCTAACTTAAGAACCGATATTCTTTCCACTCATTCTTCCATTCACAGATCCACCTGCCCTATGCTGATTTGCTGGCTAAGTGTGATGGAGGAAGATGGTGTGGAAGAGATTCTTCGCTCCATGCAAATAGCCAGCAAACTTAGTTCATGCCCTCCTAACTCCTTGTCTGAACAATTGAAAAAGTTTCTTCTGAATAGCTTCTAAAAGTATCTTCTCAGCTCCCTTGCTCCATAACTAGAGGTTCCCTGTGATTTCTAGGATGAGATTTACTTGTCATGGAAAGCCCTTCAAATTTGAATCTGAGCTACCTTTTCGTGGTTTGTTTCACATTATTTCCCATTTATGGAAGCCATTTTCTGACAAGGTAAAGAGATTTGGTCTTTCCCAAATTTGACAGCACACTCTTGTCCCTAGGCTATTATACAGGTGACTGTCCCTCCATCTCCCCTATTCTTGAACTCATACCTCCGATTCTCTAGCTTCCATTCAATCTCAGGTTATGGACTACAGGAAATGTCTCCTTATAATCTCTCCCTGCTTGAATTATTATTTTCAAAGATATAGAAATATATACTTGTGTTACCTCAACGGAATGGAAATTCCTTAAGGACAGAGATGTTTTTCAGTCATATCTGATTCTTCATGACCCCATTTGGCATTTCTGTAGCAAGAATACTAGAGTGGTTTGCCATTTACTTCTCCAGTTCATTTTACAGGTGAGGAAACTGAGACAAACAGGCTAAGCGACTTGCCCAGGATTACACAACTAGTCAGTGAATGGGGATGAATTTGAATTCAGTTCTTCTTGACTCCAGTCCCCATGCTCTATCCACAGCTTCACCTTGCTGTCCCAAGAACAGAGATAGTGTTTCATTTTGTTCTTGTGTCTCCAATAGTTAGTACTATTCTTTAAACAGAAAAGGGGCTTAATCAAGTGAGATGACATACATAAAATACTATGCAAATCTTAGAGTACAGTATAAATGCTAACTATTGCTATTATTAAATACTTATTAAAAGGAATTTAATTCAATGGAAGTGAAAGAAATTGAGTCATTGGTGATAGAGGTTGGGGGAGCAAGAGGCGAGGACATGAACGGAAAGAATGACCTTTGTGGTCTTAAGGATCTAGAAAATAGGACATCTTACAGATTTTCCTTATTAGACTACCTAGGGTCTTGATGGAAGATAGGGCAACATAGTCTAAGGACAAGTAAAAGATTGAGGAGTAGTCTCATGACCATAAAGGAAGGCCTTTCAGAGACTGTCTCATAGCATATTGTGTCCTGGGTGGGCATTTTAATCAGGTTGTCAGGAAAAGAAAATAGTATCTTAGAGAGTGATCATAACTTTTGGGTGAGACTAATGTGTTTCCTAAGTCAAACTTTTCTGTGCATGTGGGAAATGAAGGGGAGGAGAGAGACTAGATTTAATAACAGATGCCTATAAGTCTAAAGGAGATGAAAGAGTGCTAAGGCTTATGGGACAGAGAGGCCAGGATAGTCCTGGAAGGCAAAAATGATTCTCAGTGTCTAGGTCTTTCAGTCTACTGGGTGAGAGAGGTTAAGGAGGAGTAGGACAGCTCTAGGACTAGCAATTCACTGGAAAGTGATTTGCCATCAGTGACTTAGCCTTGAGAAAAGGGGAGATGCTTCAGGGATACCTAACGACATGGTCTACCCAAGTAAAGGATTGTTTCAGACAGAACAAGGCTGGTGGAACACTGCACTCTTTGCCTCTACCTTCCTCCTTTTCCCTGTTGACATCTCAAAATTCTTGTGGATGGGAGCTCAGATGTTAAGAAAAACAAAACTGAAAGCATTGATGGAGAGATGCTGGTGAACTGAGGGAAGTTAGTTCAGCGGGCAGCCTTCAGGGGGAGATAAGGCAGTCTAAGGAGATAGCAACGTGTCTTTTGAAGTTCCTAAGCATTCATTCATTCATTTGTTCATTCATGTATGAAGAGAGGGGTGGGGGTAGAGACAAAGACTATGAACCCCATGCTGAACTCCTTGAGAAAAGAGAGAGAATGACTTGGGGGCTGGTAGAAAACTGCTATTAGAATTTATATAGTGTTATATAGAGCAAGGAGAGAACTTCAAAGTAGAAGTAAGGAGCATCCTCTTCCTCCTTTTGCTTTCCTCTTTTTTCTCCTCCTGAAACCATTACTGGGAGGCATAAGAGGGTACATCCAGCACCAGAGAAAGCGGTCAGAGATTCAATATTTTCAGGTTTCCATGAGTGCAAGAAGATGAATAGGATGTTAGATAAGGATTTCTCAGAGTAGAGAATTTTTTTCTCCCCTTATAGAACAGGGTTTGCAAAGGGAACAATTAAAGAAAAGAACATGTGGCTATGGGGGATGGAGATGATGGTTTGGGGAATGGAAACTGGAGAAAGAAATTTTTGCTTAGGCAGTCTGCCTAGGGAATGGGATTTTGAGAAGTAAGAAAATTTGCCAGACTTAATTTAGTTAATTTCCTTACCCTTTTCCCTTGTCCTCTAACTGAATTTTCCCTTAGGTGCAGAATTCCTAGCTAGGTATTCCTGGCAACAACCTCTCCTGCTGCAACTCCACCCTTACTCCGGGCTGTATGTGGCCTCTCTGGCTGCTTTTTTTCCCTGAAACACTTCTATGTTCTAGATTCCACTTAGTAAGGCTGTTTCTAGGAAATTGGTCCCTGTTGCACAATTTGATGCTCCATGGTCTTTGGAGAAGTAGATATTGAAGGGGGAGGAGGGAGGTTTGAAAATAAACTTTACTAGTCAGAATTTTGCCTGGAGGCAGCCCTTCACTTTTTGAAAGAATGGAAGTCTAAATGCAACTAAGAGAGTAATAAAGAGAGATAAACATAGTTCGTAAAGAAAAGGCAAGAAGTGTCAAGGCAATTACATTTACTGATCAATCTATCACTGTTCACCACCACCCCACCACCCCTTTAGGTCTAGGAGTATGTTCTCTTCTAGTAGAATTGTACCTAGTATTTGCAGAAAGATAGGGTTTCACTTGTAATTATTTTTACTGCTCATTTGCTTCATGTCTTTTAAAATATTTTTGTATTTTTGTCAGATTTCATTTGAATATTATGACCATTTAAAAGTCCCACAATCAGATTTTAAATACCAAAGAAACAAATAAAAACTAAGCTCCATGTTTTTCGTATTATTCTTGTGAACATAGGAGGCATACACTTTCTTTAGTAGGTAGAATCCAGGAAAAAAACATTTTTTTCAATTATTTAGAGAAAGTATAAAATATTGTTAAAGTTTTTAAGTGGTCAGTTGCTTTGTATTTATAAGTTGTAAAGACATTCATGTAAAGATAATAACATTCATTTGAAATGAAAGATTAAAAAAAATAAGCTTTCTTATCCTAAGAAGAATTTTTTTAAAAGTCACATGACTTAAGAAACAAAAACCACATAATGAAAGGTGAATTTCTTTTCCAACGATGGCATCCTGAGACTTGAGGAGCGCCTCCCCTCCATGGGGGAAAAAATATCAAAGCCTTTAGAAATAGTACCACAGTGCCACCAACTGGGGTTAAAAAGCTCAGCAGGAGGCCACCCAAAAGGAAAAAGGCATTGTGCTTTTTTTTTTTTTTATTGAATTAATGACATTGGGAGAAAAGGAAAGACCTGAGGAGAGCATATCAGCTAATGGGAAATATTAGGAATTTTGCCCCCAGGAATAATGAAACCTGCTCAGCATAGAATGAATTTCTTGTGTTTACTGATTCCCATCTTGGGAATGCATTGGATGCATCTTTCTGGAAAGTTTACTGGTTTGCATTTTTTCCTTTTCTTTTTCTTTCTTTCTTTTTTTCCATCTTTGGAAAACTTTGGAGAAATTTTATGGAAGTGTAGTTCTACTTCTATTAGACTTGTAGCTTGGAAATCTGCGTTTGACATTGGCCTTTGACATTTGGTGGGAAATGTTTATAAATTCGTTTTCTGTCTCTTACAGAGGGGAGGGATGGGAGGGTGAGGATTATGCTTGGAGGCATTAAGGAAGAATGTTTGTATGTTTGTTCTTTCTATGCTTTTGAAGTAAATACTTCCTTTGGAAAAGTTTTCCATGAAGTGGTTAAAGAGAACTGTCTTGAACCCTTAAAAATTGAGTGGAGGATTAAGCCAATTTCAGACACGACTCCCCTAATCCTCTAAAAAAGTAACAGAGAACATAGAAGAAGGGTATAATAAAACATACCTAGTCTTCAGGTGGTGAAGACCAGAATAAGCACTGTTCCATTTCCATAAACACAAACAGAAATGAAAGGGAAAGTTCATACTAACTACATAACACGCATCACCTTCTGCAAGCTTCCAATGATCTTCATTGATTTCCTTATACTACTGAACACATCAAAGATAATTGCAGTGAGGAAACCTAAAAATACAGCTTTAATATGCAAGGTGGGTGTCTGTTATGAATTAGATCTAACAACCTTGAGATCACAAAGACAGTATCCTCTTAAGAAACACCATTTATAGAATCTATGTGATGAAACCATTATTTTTTCTTTTTAATTTATGGAATAAAACAAACATTTTCATTGCATGATATAAAAAGATGATTGTATTTGAAACAGCATATCTACTGTGGACAACTTGCTATTCCTTTCAAGTATACAACAAAATTATCATGTACATTTTTTTCTTCTTCCTTCCCTTTCTCCCCCTCCCCTCATGCTAGAGATAGTTACCATTAAACACAAATAGGTATGTGTGTGTGTGTGTGTATGTATGTATATAACTATTTATCAGTTCTTCCTCAACATGCAGACAAAATCTTTCTTCATATGTCCTTTATAATAAATTTGAGGATTTATAACAAAATCACTTATTTTCTCACAGTTTTTCTCAAAACAATATTGTTATTACTATATACAATGTTCTCTTCATTTCTGGTTCTGTTCATTTCACTCTTCTGTATTTTGTGTCTTTCCATGTTTTTCTAAAAATCATTGAAGTCATCATTTCTTATAGCCTGGTGATATTGCATCATAATCATATCCTATAATTTGTTCAGTCATTCCCCAATCAATGGGCATTCCTGTAATTTTTAGTTCTTTGCCACCATAAAAGCAAATGCTATAAACATTTTTAGAGCATATAGGTTCTTTTTCTTTTTCCCTAAACATATTTGGAAATAGACCTAGTAGTGCTATTACTGAGTCAAAGGGTATAGGTAGCTTAATGTCTCTGGACATAATTTCATAAAATGGTGGGTTCAGTTCACAATTCTACCAACAATAAATGTGACCCAGTTTTTCCACATCCTCTCCTACATTTGTCACTTTCCTCAAGGTTGTTTTAATATGCATTTCTCAAATCAGCAATTAATTTAGAGCATGTTTTTCATGTGATTATACATTGTTTTGAGTTTTTCCCACTAGAAAATGACTTGTTCATATCTTTGATTATTTATCTCTTGAGGAATGACTCGTATTCTTATAGATTTGACAAAATTATATGTTTTAGTTATGGGATCTTTATCTGATAAATTGTTTATAATTCACCCCCCCCCTTCTCTTCTGTTTTCCTTCTGATCTTGGTTATATTTGTTTTATTTGTACAACCCTTTTTTAACTGAATGTAATCAAAATTATCTATTTTATACCTAATTTTGCCCTTTATCTCTTGTTCCTAAATTGTTTGCCTGTTCGTAATTCTGAAAAAAAAAACATGTTTCATGTTCTTTTAATTCTTTAATAAAAAATCTCTTTTTATATCTAGGTCATGTATTCATTTTGATCTTCTGTTTGTAAATGATAAGAGATATTGATCAATTCCCAATTTCCACAATATTGTTTTCTAGTTTTCCCAATAATTTTTTAAACTAAATAATGAATTCATATTCCAAGGCCTTAAGTTTTTACATTTGTTAAATACAAGATTATTTTGTTTATTTGCTGCTAGGAATTGTATATCTACTCTGTTCCACTAATCTACCTTTCTGTTTTTTAATCTGTATCAGATAGTTTTGATATTTCTGCCTAATATTTATTTTAAAGTCTGGTACTGCTAAACCTCCTCCCTTTACATTTTTCTATTGTTTCCTCTGAAATTCTTGACTTTCTGTTTTTCCAAATGAATTTCACTAATGCCATTCAACTGGGATGGCATTTATTCTTGTCATTTTTATTATATTGGTCCTTCTAATTATTGCTTTTGTGGTATCACATAGGTTTGATATGTTGTCTCATCATTGTCATTCTTTTTAATGAAATTATTGTCTTTTTATCAAAATATATGTATCTCTTTTAATAATATCTACTTTAGGATGGCTAGGTGGTGCAGTGGATAGAGCAGGAGGATCTGAGTTCAAATCTGACCTCAGACACTTAATAATTACCTAGCTGTGTGACCTTGGTCAAGCCACTTAACCCCATTGCTTCGCAAAAACCTAAAAAAAAATTAATGATAATAATATCTATTTTAGCCATAACTTTGTCTGAGATCATAATTGCCACCCCTACCTTTTTTTTGTATCAGCTCCATTTTAACTGAGCAAAGCTTTCATGTTTTAAATGTTTCTTATAAACAGCATATCATTGGAAACCATTGTTTTAAGACTAGGTTTGATGGTTTTGACAGTTTCCTGTAAATGAATTTTTAGTTTATAGAACATACTCAAAGAAAAAGAGTGAAAATTACATTTTTGAAAGAAATATATGCATATGTATGTGTGTGTGTATATATAAAACTTGTCTACCAAATCTTATTTTATCTACTGACAGCTTTTTATTCTCTCTGAAAACAAACCTCCAAAAACCTCCAAAATATTATTTTGCCTTGAACCCTGAAATGCAATTTGACTAACTCCAGGGAGATCACCCCAAACCATAGAATAAGAAATTCACAATCGGAAGAGCAATTTGGAAATCACCCTCCTCTCTAGCTGGAATACACCTTACTGTTGGAGCAACCCCTTCTATTGAATGGATCCATGTCTCTGTGCTCCCAACACAGTGATACCCTTCTGTGAGTTGTATTTTATGTTAGTGTATATGCCTGAGTTGTATGTTGGGTACACTTTTCCTCTCTTCCCTTTCTCCTTTTCCCTATAGAGGAAAGGCCAGAGGATCTGAGTTCAAATTTGATCTCAGAGCTGTGTGACCTTGAGCAAGTCACTTAACCCTTATTGACTTGCATCCAGGTCCATCTACAATCATTCTGATCCGTATCTGGTCATTGGACCCAGATGGCTCTGGAGGAAGAAGTGAGACTTGTGATTTAATACAACCTGCTCATACCCCCAAAACAAATCCAATTCACCTGCTTGTCATGGCATCATCTTGCCGGATTTTTTCAAGAATGAAAGACAATTATTATTAGTGCTGGCAATAATCGTTGCATTGAACTGATTCCTATTGTTTTACATATTATTCTCAGAATGGAAACTCATTAAAAATTGTTTTCTCCCACATTTCTGGCTGGACCTTTCTTTAGATACAAATTGAGTACTTGGTCAAAAACTTAACCTATTCACAACTACAATTATATATATATATATATACTATATATATATATATATATATATATATATATATATATATATATACATATATAACACTGTGAATCCAGTTGCATAAAGGTCTATAGGACAACCCTATGTTTTTGGTGGTGGGGGGAACTCCCTTATCTGCAGACTATCTCAAAACAAATCACTGATTGCTGTACCAATTGTTTTGAACTCATTATCTTTCCTCTAAACTTTTTCCTTTTCCATTTTATTTTCTGTCAAAGGCATCAATCACTATCATTTCAGGGTCTTAGTTTCATAATATTAGCATTAGTCTGGACTCATTTTCTCTCATCTGTGAGAAATGATTGTTTCTTTCTTGTTTTAATAATTATTGAATTAGAACAAAAGGTTTTTTTTTTCCTTCTATTTCCTCATCCAAAAGTTAACTTGTATGGGAAATCTGAAGCAAAGATATACGCAGGCCAAGATCCAATCAGACAATAAAATAAATTCTAAGTTTGGGCTCATGGATGCTTTCCGGCTCAACTTATTTTTTCTCCCTTTTGTGAGACAGAATATATAGAAATTGATGTTTCTTTGATCAAAATTTGGGTGATTCATGACAAGTATCCCAAGTTCTTCACTGTAATAAAGTTTACCCTCTCAATGTATTATTTTTTCTCATTAATTATTAACCTTAGGATAATCGGCTCTTCAAAGGCATAAAAACTGTGAGACCACCACTATGAGGGGTCTTTGGTCTAAGAGGGACAGCGAAATGACCATTCTTTTATTAATAAACATGTTGGTAATATTAATACAATGATTAAATTACCCAGATATTATGTCTTTCAAACCTTCTTAAATGTCACACATCCCATATACCTAATCAGTTGCCAAATCTTGTCATCTTCATCTTCACAGCATCTCTCACATTTGATCCCTTCCCTCTATTTATAGAGTTATCATCTTAGTTCATACTTTCATCAGTTTTCACCTAATTTATTGCAACAACCTCCTGGGGTCCCTATCTTAAGACCCTCCCTACATCAGTCTATATTCTGCACTGATGCCATGAACTTTTCTTTAAGTGTACTCCCATATTCAGTCAACTCCAGTAACTTCTTTCAGTTTCTAGGATAATACATGAACATTTTTGTTTAGTTTTTATAAGCCATATACAATCTGGCCATAATCTATCTTTCTACCCACATTGGACCTTACTTCTATCACAAGACATAGACAAACTGTAGCCTATTTATTCACTCAAGTGTGTGACACAGTATCAAAAGGAGATGAAGATGTGCATGTGGTAATGAGACAGACAACATACATAAAAAGTAAAAAAAAGATTTTTTTTTTGGTTGCAACAAAGTACATCAGAGCAAGTAGAGTACCAATGGAAAAGGTTCTTATTATATATATGAAAAGAAAGCCTAAATTGATACAAAGGAAAGAATATGTCTTTATTAGCATAGATCTTTACTCTTAAGAAAAGTGAATCTTCTTTAATAGTTATTCAATAAGCATTTGTTAAATACCAAATACTTTACCAGACTGGATAAAGAGAAGGGGACAACTTAGAGCTACCAAGTTTTGGGAGTTTTGTAAAGTGAATAGGAAGAAAAAGATACTTAGATATTTTGTTTAATCCATCTCTAAAGTTCATGTATCCAAAAGTAAAGTTAAAGCCAACTCTTTTTAAAAATTTTTTTATCTAGTTTGTTTTTATTTTTTATTTTTTTAAGAAAGATTTTATTTATTTTGAATTTCACAATTATTCTCCTAATCTTGCTTCTCTCCCCTCACCGCCCCTTCACATAAGGCAGTCTGTTAGTGTTTACATTGCTTCCATGGTATCTAAGTTGAATGTGAGATGAGAGAGATGAGAGAAAATCATATACTTAAGGAAGAAGAATAAAGTATGAGATAGCAAAATTACATAATAAGATAATGGTTTTTTCCTAAATTAAAGGTAATAGTCTGGTCTTTGTTCAAACTCCATGACTCTTTATCTGGATACAGATGGCACTCTCCATCACAGATAGCCTGAAATTGTCCCTGATTGTTGCACTGATGAAATAATGAGCAAGTCCATCAAGGTTGATTATCACCCTCATGTTGCTGTTAGGGTGAACATTGCTTTTCTGGTTCTGCTCATCTCACTCAGTATCAGTTCATGCAAATCCTTCCAGGCTTCCCTGAGTTCCCATCCCTCCTGGTTTCTAATAGAACAATCGTGTTCCATGACACACACACACACACACACACACACACACACATACAAACACACACCACAGTTTGTTAAGCAATTTCCCAATTGAAGGACATTCACTTAATTTCCAATTTTTTGCCGCCACAAACAGGGCTTCTATGAATATTTTTGTATAAGTGATGTTTTTACCTTTTTTCATAATCTCTTCAGGGTATAGACCCAGTATTGGTATTACTGAATCAAAGGGTATGAACATTTTTGTTGCCCTTTGGGCATAATTCCAAATTGCTCTCCAGAAAGGTTGGATGAGTTCACAGCTCCATCAATAATGTATTAATGTCCCAGATTTCCCACATCCCTTACAACATTGATCATTGTCTTTTCTGGTCATATTGGTCCGTCTGAGAGGTGTGAGGTGGTACCTTAGAGATGTAAAGCTAACTCTTTTTTTTTAGGTTTTTTGCAAGGCAAATGGGGTTAAGTGGCTTGCCCAAGGCCACACAGCTAGGTAATTATTAAGTGTCTGAGACCGGATTTGAACCCAGGTACTCCTGACTCCAGGGCCGGTGCTCTATCCACTGCGCCACCTAGCTACCCCTAAAGCCAACTCTTAATGGTCACTTTTAACTCTTAAAAAGTTTCTCTTTGGGACAGCTAGATGGCGCAGTGGATAGAGCACCGGCCCTGGAGTCAGGAGTACCTGGGTTCAAATCCGGTCTCAGACACTTAATAATTACCTAGCTGTGTGGCCTTGGGCAAGCCACTTAACCCCATTTGCCTTGCAAAAAAACCTAAAAAAAAGTTTCTCTTTCATGGGAATAGAACTAAAATGTAGAATAAAGGCAACAACCCAGCTGAATTCTCCTGTTTCCCTCCAAATATCTTTAAAATAACTATTCAAATCAAATTTTGGGGCAGCAGAGTCAATAAAAGTCAGAGCAAGAGATTTTTCCAGTTTAAGACAAATTAGGAGATTGTCAGCAGAGTTCTGTGACATTGGGTTGGGAACCAGTTTGATGAACATGTCTGGCAGTTATGGGCTAGCTTTGGGAATTCTCAGCCTAGAGATGGTAAGGGGGTTAAACAATTGATTACACAAAGATTGCTTAGTATCCTTTGCTGGTACTGGGTGCAACTGATGTGGATTGGTCACTCTGTTGCCCATATGCAGTTCTAGAATATTGAATAAGAAAATGAAGTTTTCTTATAAGTAAATTCTCTGGAGCCTGTATGAGGATGTGCCTTCCTCACAAATTTACCTTCCCCCCCCCCCCACTCTGGACATTCCATAGGTGATTTGGCCTTATTCCAAAGATTCCAGGAGCCAGCCACTCCTTGGAATACACAGGTAGTAGTGGGGAAAACTGGCTATTCTCACAGTATTGACCTTATTCAAAGTAAAATCTTCCAGCCCCCTATGGTATTTCCTTGAAGTCTTCAAACTGCTAGACTTGTAGGCATTTCCCATATTTCTGTCAAAGGAACTCAAGAATCTCTCCTAACTAAATTAGCAACTAGCCTTCTTTGTTCTCCACTGATAAATACTCTGAACCTCCAATCATTGGTGGGAATCTCACCCATGGAGAATTGATTCTGCCTGGGATTTTCTTTCTTTCTTTCTTTCTTTCTTTCTTTCTTTCTTTCTTTCTTTCTTTCTTTCTTTCTTTCTTTCTTTCTTTCTTTCTTTCTTTTTTCCTTCCTTCCTTCCTTCCTTCCTTCCTTCCTTCCTTCCTTCCTTCCTTCCTTCCTTCCTTCCTTCCTTCCTTCCTTCCTTTCTCTTTTTTTCCCCTTTATTTCTCTCTTTCTTTCTTCCTTTCTTTCCCAATCGGGACTCAAAGGCTGAAAAGAACACGGGATCCCCCCAGCCACGGACTGTTCAGAGTTGGTGCTCCCCCGAATTGGTGATGTTATCTTTATCTTTTTCTTCTAATTTGATTATAGTATTACTAACCCTTTGTCTTTAATGTATTAGTTGCTGTATTGGATGTTATTGTAATCAATCTATTCCTTGTGTTGTGTAATCAAAATACTTTCATTCTCACGAGTGTCAGCAAGAGTGTCATTTGCAGGAACGAATCCGAACCTCATTTAAAATCACAATACATAAATTGGCGTAGCCGGTAGGATTCGTTGTGCAAATGTCATTTAAGAAACGTATAGAAACGCCAGTCTCTGTCGAAGTACCAGGATGGGAGAAACCCACCTTTTCTTCTTTAGTAAAGGTTTGGGCTCTAAACACAGGCTCCTGTGAAAATTGGGAAAGCTGCTTTAGGGATGGAAAGCCTGGCCAACTTACTAAGTGCTTAAGTAAAATTACCATAGAAAAGGGAAAGGAGATGAATGGTATTTGAAGAAGGGGATGGGCTCTTTTAACCATGGATGGAAGGTATGTCAGGCTTTGGACAAGAAGGAGGAAGAGAAAGTTCAAATGGAGAAAGAACTGATTGATTTACAGGGGCGAATGTATATTAAAAAAAGGAAGATTGATAAAAAGAAAGTTCATACTATGGTGGGGGATGCAGATACATATGATTTGGCTTTAGTTGGAGCAGCTTGCTTATAATACCTTAATCCAGAGGGTTTCCCCTTGGATACAAAAAAAATTGATAACAATATTGCTTCTTAGTGAAGCAGGCAAGCCTCTGGCAGAAGTTTTGGACAAAATCTCCCAACTGGAAAACTTAGGCAACTACACATATACTGATGGCAATAAATCTGGATAAATCTCAATATAGGAGTGATGAACATGCTGCTGGTCAGTCTAATTATCCATCTCTCATAAGGTTAATTAATTACTAAAGTTTATTTCTTTGTTCTATTTTGTTTTGTTTTGAAACTGGGGCAAGACTTCTTTGATGGATGGCAATCCTAATATATTTAAAAAACAAAAGGAATGTCTGTTAAAATTATAGGCTTGGGAGGAAAAGAAATTTAGGTAAAACAAGTTAAAATAATGATGAAGGTAGGTCAATTACCCAAATAAGGAGTACTCAGTGATGATTGTTCTCTTTCTCCCAAAGTACATATTAGTACATTTTAAGGGGGATAACTCTCAATTTACCTGATGAAAAATTATTCTTGCAAAAGTACAAGGACCATCACAATCTGTAAAATTTTAAGTATACAAGGGAATTAGGGACATTGAAAAAATCTTGCCCAAGAATTTGTAAATAGAACTATGCCTATTTAGCTGCAAAAGTAAGGTTTTAAATAAATCATTGGATCTGGTTGTGAACAGTATGTGTTAAAATAAAAGAAGAAGAAGAGGAGGGGTTAATGAAGTCTGAAATATGCTTAGATAGTATGTTGAGAGAAAATGCAAGTTGTGTAGTCTGAATACTAGATTTAAGGACCTGTGAAGAGAATAATGAAAGGGGTGCAAAGAAAAATGAGGAGGCACAGAGAAGGTTGAGTTCTTTTTAATTTATGAAAGTTAAAGCATGTAGAATGAAGGTATGAGTAAGTTTGACTTTGTATGAATAAGATGTTGGTTTTGGAAGTTTTGAAAATTGATTTAAAATCAATGTAAAGTAGGAAACAACATAGAGAGTTATGAATCAACTAATAAGTTTTGGAATTTCTTCTGGGATTGGGCAAACCAGATTTGTACTAAATTGAGATGTGTTCTTAAAGATGATTGGAGCAATTAAAAAAAAATTTTTGTATTAGACTGCTTGCTACCTGTAGGAGAGAACTATACTTCTTTTGAATGATTGCTAGCTGCATATTGGGCATTAATAGAAATGGAACAGTTCCCTTTAAATCATGAAGTTTTGTTAAGGCCCCAAATAACTATTATGAGCTGGATAAATGGAGACTCTGATCTCTCATATGATAGGACATGCATAGATGTCCAGTATAATTAAATAGAAATGGTACATACAGAACAGAATTAAACCATGAGAATCTGGTGTCTTTCCCCTGCCTGAGAAAGTATCTGAATTAACCTCAGTGCAGTCTCCACTGACCACTCCCCCTTAAAAGGCAGTTTCACCAGTCAAATGGAATCAAGGATTTGATGCCTTGAGTACTGAACAAAAGAAACACACTTGGTGAACTGATAGCTCTGCTAAATATTTAGGACAAATTAGGCATTGGAAGGCTGTAACAAATAATATTTTAGAAAGAACAGGAAAGTAGTCAGTGGACAAAACTGATGGTTGTGTGTCAAGTATTGAAACAGGAGAAGGGGAAACAATGTCATATTTTTTTTTCTCAGACACCTGGGTAGTGGCAAATGGCCTGACCACTTAGATGACCATGTGACATGCAAAAAAAATTAGAATTTTTATGGGAAACAAGTTTGGGCTTATGAAATGTGGAAAGATAAATGTATTTGTGTCCAGTGTACTAATGCTGGAACATGAGTATAATGCCCAAGCTGATGAATTCTTAAAAGCAGAAGAAAAATCCCTGCAAATGATGCCCCTGGAGAATAGGGATGATTTGACGCTGGGAAAATGGATTCACATTACTGCAGGTCATCTTGGTGCTCTTGCATCTTACAGGTGGCCATTGGCTAGAGGAATTAATATTCCCTTAGATATTTTTAAACAGATAACTCCGGAGTGCCCCCAATGCCAGCTCTTCAGTCAGCACTCTGTACCTCAGACTGTAACTGGAGAATTGGCTAGAGGCACTTTGCCTGCCCAAATTTGGCAGATAGATTATATAGGCCCATTGCCTCTAAATCAAGGGTGCCAATATGCCCGTACTTGTGTAGACACCTATTCAGGTATATTAATTGCTTGCCCATATAGACAAGCAGCTCAAAAGAATACTTGCAAGACTATTGATATTATTTCCTTATATTATGGCACCCCCATGCAAATCCAAAGTGATAATGGAATTCATTTTAAAGGAAAAGAAACTGATATTTACTGTGGATATAATAATATTGAATGGATATTTCACATTCCTTATTATGCACAGGCAGCTGGACTTATTGAAAGAATGAATGGCTTATTGAAAGAGAAGTTGAAAAAATTAGGAGGCAATAATTTGAATAAATGTAAGGAAAATCTATTTGAAGCTTTGAAGCAATTGAATAATAGACCATTGGCTGATGGAGAAGGTACTCCATTGTCCAAAATGATGACTCCTAGCTTACAAATAAGGAAAGCATCTAAGATTCCTACCATACAATGGTGGAAATTTCATAACAATGCTAGGGAACCTTGGAGGGCCTCACTTGGGTCCGCAGGTTATGATTTATATGTAGTGCATGATGTGGAAATAAAACCTCAAGGCCAATTATTATGTAATACCAGTATTGGGGTCAAACTACCTACTGGATATTATGGTCAGCTATTCTTTAGATCCAGCTTGGCTAGTAAGGCACAAGTGCATGTACTAGGAGGAGTGATAGATAATGATTATAGAGGAGAAATTAAAGTTTGTTTACATAATTCCCATGTGTCTGAACCCTACTTCTGTAAGACCGGGGAGAAGATATGACAGATGGTTGTATTATCATACCTCATTGGACACTGGATAAAAAGAAATCAATCCCCTGATAAAACTATTAGAGAGGATCAAGGATTTGGTAGCTCAGATGAAATACACTGGGTACCTGAGAAGATAATCCCAGGAACTAAAGTATGGATAAAAAGACATCCTACAGAAGCTCCTAGGCCAGCTGAGTTAATAGCTCAAGGGAATAACAATACAGCTATTGTTTGTTATTCAGGAGGTAACTCTTGGTACTGCATTCCATTAATCCAAATGTTTATTCACAATTAAGTGTCTCATAGGCTTCTGGCTTTATACTGAAGCACAGACTTGGACTCCCAGAGCTCAGCTAGCAAATTCAGGAATCCAGATCCGGTTGACATGGAAATATGCCACTAAATCTAGACAACAAGGCGATTTCATCTGTCCTGCATACAGCAAATGTAATATTGCTAATTGGACTATTGCTAATTGGTCTACTACTGATGCTAAATTTTATAGAGCCCCATCACCTATGTCTGCCTTCCTAACAGGACCTTCTCCCATAACTATTCTTATTTCTTCATTGGTTAATATCTCATGTTGTATCATTCCTCTCCACTTTACGCTCCCAACATTATGGGATAAAGTAATAAGACAAAGATTAACTATTCCCCTTAATAACCAATATTTGTTTTGTGTCAGTGCTTCTGTAATAACCAATTGCAATACTTCGGTACATTATTCATTATTATTGCCCAAAACACCACCCACCGATCATCCTCCATCTGTTGTTCGTGTCCCAAAATCATGTATTAATGCTTCTATTGCTGAGCACAAAATTGTACTTCATTATAATGTGTCCTTTCCACCTTTATTGCCCTGTACTAGATTTAAAAGAGCCTGGTATGACACCCTACTTGGCGGGGCAGGAACAGGTTTGGGTATAGTAAATTCTATAGATCTTGAGACCTTGGCCTGCAGACTGCGCAGTGCTGGGCAGGATGTATCTCAAGCTTTGACAATTAATGCTAATTGGTTGCCCACGATGATCCTGCCACACCAAAATACTTTAAAATACCAAGGGTAATTCTTACAAGCTTTTAATGATAGCATTCTAGCTAATATATGGATTGATGCTAATGTAAGTGCCCTGTTTAATTGGACCAAATGTTCTTTGCAAAACATGTACACTTTAATACAAAAAGAGAATGCTCAAAGGTTATTACAAGAAGGAGATACTAACATTTGGGATGTAGCATTACCCTATATGGCAAATTATTGGAAACAGATCAAGCCTGATCGAGCTCAGTTTACCTCCCTTTGGTGTAGTGGGATTGTAGTATATTATCAAGTTCATATATGGAAAATGATGTGTCAATTCCATGTGATTCCTTTTGTTACATGATTATTTTGCTTTACCACGTATAAATAGTAACTATATAGATCAAGACAATGTAACTCATACTTTACAGGACTGCACTTTCATTAACAAAGGTATCCTGTGTGAGATGATGAATAGGCAGTTGGAGCCCTGCCTTCTCTCACACTCCTCTAACCTTTGTGACTTAACTGTCTATCCTTTTTCTAAATTTTCAATGCTATATGAAGTATCTTCTCAACACATTTGTTGAACCTCTAATAATAGTACTGATTTAGCTTCTGTCTCTCAGAAACCTCCCTTTTCTGGATGTTTTACTAACATCTCTTTCTTACAATGGCAGGATGATGATTTTTACTTTTCCCCTGATACAGATGTTGTTAAGAATTTACTCTGGCAGGGTGATGATTTTTAGTTTTCCCCTGATACAGATGTTGTTAGAAATTTGACTTGGGTACCCAAATTGTTACCTCTTCCCCATACTTCTTTATCTCTACAACCTTTAATTGCTATTCTTAATCAATCTCATGTCCTAAAGAAACTGTTAGAGTCCAATCAGCGCGCTTTGAATGAACATCGAATACAGATTCACATAGTTGCAGGACATTTAGTCGAGGCCTCTCATTTAGTAACTTTTGATACTAATCACCATTGGTATGATTTCCTGTTTAAATCAGCAACTGCTACTAGATACTTTAACATTTTAGCTATTCCTATATTGTTGTTAATAACTTTCTTATTATTATTATGCCTTTGTAATTTTTATATGTATATTAAAATGAAACAAATTTACAATAGGTTGACTCCTATAGTCCCATCCTCATACATTTCTCGTGACCTTAAGTCCAAATGGGTAAGAAAATGAAGTTTTCTTTTAAGTAAGTTCTCTGGAGCCTGTATGAGGATGTGCCTTCCTCACGAATTTACCTCCCCCCCCGCCCCGGGCATTCCATAGGTGATTTTGCCGCATTCCAAAGATTCCAGGAGCCAGCCACTCCTTGGAATACACAGGTAGTACTGGGGAGAACTGGCTATTCTCACAGTATTGACTTTATTCAAAGTAAAATCTTCCAGCCCCCTAGGCATTTCCTTGAAGTCTTCAAACTGCTAGACTTGTAGGCTTTTCCCATATTTCTGTCAAAGGAACTCAGGAATCTCTCCTAACTAAATTAGCAACTAGCCTTCTTTGTTCTCCACTGAGAAATACTCTGAACCTCCAAGCATTGGCGGGAATCTCACCCATGGAGAATTGATTCTGCCTGGGATTTTCTTTCTTTCTTTCTTTCTTTCTTTCTTTCTTTCTTTCTTTCTTTCTTTCTTTCTTTCTTTCTTTCTTTCTTTCTTTCTTTTTCTCTTCCTTCCTTCCTTCCTTCCTTCCTTCCTTCCTTCCTTCCTTCCTTCCTTTCTTTCTTTCTTTCTTCCTTTCTTTCCCAATTGGGACTCAAAAGCTGAAAAGAACATGGGATCCCCCCAGCCACAGACTGTTCAGAGTTGGTGCTCCCCCAAATTGGTGATGTTATCTTTATCTTTTTCTTCTACTTTGATTATAGTATTACTAACCCATTGTCTTTAATGTATTAGTTGCTGTATTGGATGTTATTGTAATCAATCTATTCCTTGTGTTGTGTTATTAAAATACTTTCATTCTCACGAGTGTCAGCAAGAATGTCATTTACAGGAACAAATCCAAACCTCATTTAAAATCACAATACGTAAATATATATAGAAATGTTTTGGATTGGTCATAGGAGAAGAGGGACCCTCATTGCAGTTCTATAGCAGAATGGAGTGATAACACTTGTAGCTGAAATGAGAGCTTAACTCTAAAAACAGCAGCAAGAAAAAACAAGAAGTTTGGGACAATGCCTCTGTGACCAGAGTTTAACCTTAATAGAAATTTCAAAGTCAAAAAATTAACTGGAAAAATTAACTGGAAACAACTAAAAAAACAATGACTATAAAACTCTATAGAGACAGGGAGGATCAAGATATAAACTCAGTAGAAGACAACAATGTGAAAATAGCTACAAGCAAAACCTCAAAGAAAAATGCTAATTGGACCTAAGTACAGCAAGAATTCCTAGAAGCATTAAAGGAAATGTAAAAAGTGGTAGAGGAAAAATTGGGAGAAGTAATAGGAATGATGTAAAAAGTTTTGAAAATGGAATTAATAGGCATAAAAATCCTGAAAAAATAGTACCTTAAAATATAGAATTGACCTAATGGGAAAAAACAGCACAATAATCCACTGAAGAGAAGAACTTCTTAAAAAGCAGAATGGCCAAATGCAAAAAAAAAAGTACAAAAATTAATCAAAAAAAGAGCTCTTTAAAAAAGTTGAATAGGACTGAAGAAAATGGCACCTTAGAATTAGAATTGGTCAAATGGAACTAAAGACTCTGTGAGATATCAAGAAATAATAAAACAAAATCAAAAGAAGAAAAAAATAAGAAAATATAAAATATTTTCCAATAATGGGAAAACAACTGACTTGGAAGATGGATCAAGGAGAGATAATTGAAGAATTATTGATCTAACTGAAAGTCATGATCAGAAATAGTCTAGACATCATATTTCAAGAAATGTCAAAAGGGAAAATGCCACAATAGCTTAGATTCATGGAGTAAGTAGAAATAGAATCCACTAATCACTCCTGAAAGAGATCCCCAAATTAAAAATTCAAAAGAATATTAGAGCAAAATTTCAGTATTCCTAGTCCAAGATGAAAATATTATAAGCAGCCAGAAAGAAACAATTCAAATATCATAGTAATCAGGGTCACACAATATTTAACAGTTTCTATGAATTAGGAGCAGAGGGTTTAGAATATGATATTTCAGAAGGCAAAGGAACTAGGATTACAACCAAGAATAACCTATCCAACAAAACTGAGTATAATTCTTCAGGGAGAAATGGATATTTGATGAAATAGAACACTGAATAAAAAAATATGACATTTAAAAATAAGACTCAAGAGAAACTTTACATTCCTACATGGGAAGATGATATATGTACCTCCTAAGAACAAGATCATTATTAAAGCAAGACATCTACATAGATAGAGAGCATGAGCCAATTATGTTGGGATGATCTCAAAAAAAATGAAGTAATGAGAAAAAGTAATATACTGGAAGATGGGGGAAGGAAGGGTGGATTATGGGAAGTAGTGGTCAGAAGGAAAACAGAGTTTTGAAAGGGACAGGATAAAAGAGAGGAGGAGAAACAGAAGAAGAGGGAAAATGCATAGTAATTAATCATAGCTATGAAGTGGTTGGGCTCACCCATAATAAAACTCAAGCACTGATTAGAAACCAAAATCCAAAACTTTGCTGTTTACAAGAGACACACTTGAACAGAAACACACATAAACAGGGGTGGCTAGGTGGTGCAGTGGATAGAGCACCGGCCCTGGAGTCAGGAGTACCTAAGTTTAAATTCGGCCTCAGACACTTAATAATTACATAGCTGTGTGGCCTTGGGCAAGCCACTTAACCCCATTTGCCTTGCAAAAAAAAAAACTTAAAAAAAAGAGTTATGTGATAGAGGAATAAAAATACTGAATAGTTACATCCAGACAACAATTTATTTATTAATGTATTATAAGGCTCTCAGTAACCTAAGATACTGACCATTGATTTCTACATAGACATCATTTTTTAGAGGGAGTGAAAAACAGGAAAAACGGAATATAGGGATGGAGACATCTTGTTTCTTATTGGTGGAGGGAGAGGGAGACTGTCAGAAGAGGGACCTAGATGTGCTGATGCAAAATGAAGGGAGAAGAGCTGGTACATCATTGTGTACAGTAACAGGAATGTTGTAATGATGATCAATTGTGAACCATTTTGTTACTCTGCTCAGTACAGTTATCCAGGACAATTCCAAAGGACTTGTAATGAAAAGGAAAAGTATCTAACTCTAGAGAGAGAATTTATGTACTTGGAGTGAAAATTGAAGTATGATTTTCTCACTTTTTTTGGCCTTTTTTGTTTTTGTTTTTAGTTTTTTGCTAGGCAATGGGGTTAGGTGGCTTGCCCAAGGCCACACAGCTAGGTAATTATTAAGTGTCTGAGGTCGGATTTGAACCCAGGTACTCCTGACTCCAGGGCCGGTGCTTTTATCCACTGCGCCACCTAGCCACCCCTGGCCTTTTTTTTTTAAAAGATATGACTAATATGGAAATGTGCAACTACATAACACAGTGGATATAGCACATGATTCAGATTCAGAAAGACTAATCTTCATGAATTTAAATCTGGCCCCAAACACTTTCTAGCTGTGCGATCCTGGGCAAACCACTTAACCCTGTTTGCCTCAGTTTTGACATCTGTAAAATGAGCTGGAGAAGGAAATGGCAAAGTACTCCAGTTTCTTTGCCAAGAGAATCCTAAATGAAGTCATAGACAGAAATGTCTGAAATGACACAGGAAAATGTAGAAATGTTTTGCATAATTTTACATGCATAATTGATATCATTTTGCTTGCCTTGTTAGTGGGTTTGGGATGGGGTGGGAGGGAGGAAGCAAATTTGAAAGTAAAAATTTTAAAGAAAAGAATGTTTAAATAAATTTTTAAAATATTTTGAAAATTCCCTTTCTAAAACAAAGAAACAACAGTGAGATCTTTTACTTTCTACACAAATCTATCAATAAGGTAAGTAAGTACATCAGGAGACTTTTGTGAGGAAGGAAGATTTTATTACTCTCATTAAGAAATAAGTTTCAAGAGATTGTGACGTGCCTTTTACACAGTGAATAAGTATAAGAGATGGAATTCAAACTGATTGAAATCGAGGGCTATATTTGGTCATCATTCTATGATACACTTAGAGCTGGAAGAGATCTTAAAAATCATTGATTCCCTTCATTTTACAAAGGATGAAACTGAGAACCATAGGGATAGTACTTTGTCCGAGAACATACAGTAATCAAAGGAATTTAAATCCAAGTTCCATGCCTTGGCAAACAACTCTAGTTTCATATTTCCAGTTGTCTCTATGATTATTTTCCTTGAATATTTCACTGATACCTCACATACAAGATGTCCAAATTAAACTCATTTTTTTCCCTAATACTTTTCCTTCTCAACCCAGCAATACTTCCATTTCTACCTCTTGCCAGGCACACCTCCAGGTGAGGCTTTAACCTACACTAGTCATGCTCACTTTTAAAGCAGCTTTCTAGACAACTTTTCTATCTGGCCTGCCCCTCCCTTCCTTTAATATGCATCTTTTCTCCATTAGAATACAAACCCCCCTGAGGGAAGGAACAATCTTTTTTTTATTTTGCCTGTTTTGTTTATATTTGCTTTCCCAGTAACTCTGTGTCTGGCATATGGAAATACTAAATAAATGCTTTATTTAATCTAATCTGTTTTTTTAAAACCGGTTCCTTTTAGTGCTTTGATTATTTCTGTCAATGTAGCTACTATTATTCTAATCACACTGACTAGAAATGTCAGTCACCTCCATTGTTCTCTTTTGTAAGGGCACTCAATATGCCAGCACATTTGTAAAATCTCAGTAGTGGCTATTGGAATGGAAAAGTTAAAGTCCTAATTCTAAAGAAGGGCAATTCCTAGGACTGTTCAAATGATCAAACAAATGTGTTTATTTCAAGTCAGCAAGATTATGCTTAAGATTCTGCAAGTGAAGCTTCAGCAATATGTGAAATGATAATTACCCGAAGAGCAGGCTAGTTTTCAAAGAGGCAGAGGAACTCGAGACCAAATAATCAAAATTCACTGGAGTGTTAAACACAGTTTTACTCATTCAGTATCTAATCTGCACATGACAGAACAGGCTAAGGACAGAGTACCAGTAACCAGGTAGGGGTTTATTAATCACTTTCTTTGGGAGGAATTGATTTGTAAATCATGGGATTATTCCTTCCTTGGCATAAGAGGAAGAGAAAGGATGGGTGTCGCCTAGAACACTCATTTTGGAGGCTTGAGTGATCTTCCCAGGTCAAGTCCATGTTCAGGACAACACAACAATTACAGTGATCATGCAAGTAGGCAACGCAGGTGATGCAGCGGAAAGATGAGGAGAACTATGAATGTAGAAATTGGGGGGAGATGTAAAGTGACCACCACCTACTCTTCAGATATAAATTGACTAGAAGTAGAGAATTATGATTGTAAAAGAAACAATTTGTAATCTTAAAGGCTGCTCAAATTGGGTGGAGATCCCCATTCTTGATGTATCATTGATTCATAAAATGTGCATCCTGATCTCCTTAGGCTTTACCTAATTCCTGGTCCAGTAAGAGAAAGGGAGTTCATCTTTTGCCCTCTGGATGAGAGGCAAGACATAAAAACCTAGGTTGGACTCCATTACTCTCTGACCTGTGGTCCAGCCAATGCTGCTTGGTTGTTCTTTTATCTCTCCCCCCCCATGTGTTGTTACTTCTTTTAATACATTTTTTAATAAATTTTTGTTTTATTTCCATCCTTGCTTCCCAAACTCAAGTAGTCAGTGGCTATATAATGGTGAGTTAGCTAGGATCCTCTCTACCCAGACTGGGAAACTGTATCAAACTCCATAGGTGAGAAGCACACTCCTGGTTTTAGAGCCTAGATTTTTAGAAAAGTAGGAAAATTATTGGACCTCTAGCCCTCCTTCTGTGTTTCCCTTTTTCTGGGAAATGGAAAAAAGGTTGAGTTTTGTGAGGAGTCAGACAAGCTGATCCCATGTGGTCTTTTGCAGTAACCCTAGTTAGACTTGCTCTGGTTTATTCAGACTGACTGGAGAAAGGCAGTTCTGAGGTGTGGAGTGAGGGTTGTTAAGGAAGGACATTTGGTTTATATTCAATTTACGTGTTTGCCTACCTATAATTTGATGGAGAAAAGACACGCCCCCCCCCCCCCCCCCCCCCCAGTTATGTGCTTGCTCCTTGGAAGGAATTAGATTTGAATAGCAAAACACCTGAGCTCCAGAAAATTAGCTTTGGGTGGAAATTTCTTTCTGGTTTTTTCTCTCTTTGAAATGCTCTCATTCTCTACTCCCCCCACCTCCCCCACCCCCCACAGGGGAAGGGGGGAGAGAGAGAGAAGGAAAATCTTCCTTTTTAGAACTTTAAAACTCAAACCTGTCTCAGATGGAATGCATACTTTGCTGCAGGAAGGGTAAGACCCCCGAAACTTATTTTATAAATCAGGGGACCCCCATACCTTCTTCCTTGTTTGGGGAGGGGCATTGGACAATGACCATATTTTCAGTTCCAAGCCCCATTCCTTAAAGACATTAGCTGGTCTGAGAAAATCTCACCCTTGGGAAACCTTGTGGTCAATTAGTTAAGAATAAAAAGGGGAAGATAATTTTTTCTGGGACTAGGAAATTCAGATTTCATCTGTTAATTAGGACTGTACTAATAACCAATATTTCTGTATTAGACTAACTGGATTTGAACTTTATAAAGGTACTTAAGGATGCATTCAATTTTAATTATTGATTGGCTATTTCAAAATCTTAATGAATATATATGAGATTCCTCAAGAAATTTTGATTCTAAAAGTTAATTTTTGACTAGTCTTAATTGGTACATTAAAAAAGATAATATAAATATATGTGTGTGTGTATATGTGTGTACATGTGTATTTAAACATTAATGGGACGTATTCACACCTTTCTACTGGCCTGGAGAGGTGGAAAGATGTTTCTATATTCTGAGATTTGGTATTGGCCAAGATATCCAACTATGTGTGTGTAATTCAGATCTGAAATAGTTACAGTTACCTGAGATAAATGTTACTCCTTTTAGTTTGGGTTTTGAATTGAATTGCTTGAAAGGGTCTAATTTTAAGTAATGAATGAAGTTGGGATCTGAGCCTATCCCCTTATACCATTTGAAAGTTTGTAAGCAGCAAAGTTTGTGAAATGATCTCAGCTGTGAGCTAAGTTTGTGTTAACCCAATATTGATGAAGGCTGTATTCGACCTAGGTTAATTGAGACTTTAAGGTTTAGTAAATGTAGACTTCCTGCCCTCAAGAGGCTTTGAAAAGAGGTCAGGAAGGCCTTTGATAGGAAAAGGTCACTGCCTTGTGTTAAGAGCTAAATGAGAGTAACTTAGTCACCTTTGAAAGTTTTGTAACAAGTCTTGAGAATTTATTTGTATTATTAAGAAGGAAAATATAATCATGTCAAAGAATCTGGGAATATTAAATCACATACTTCCTTGTTTCTTTTGGGAAAGAGAAATATAATACTAAAGTTTATAATCTGATCTGGTTTGCTCTTAAATTGATACACATTGTCAACAATCTCACAAGGTCTCTTGTTGGTAAAGGAAGGAGGTTTGTATCTTTGTCTTTCTTCTCATCTATCATTACATGATTATGGAAGGGAATATAAATGTATGTGTATTTATGGGTTATGTGATACTCTTGTAATTTCAAAGAAATCATACTTACAGTGTTTGGTTCTCTTGTGAACTTGAATACTGTAATATTAAAGCCTGGAACTAACATGTGATTGCTTTGAAGGTGTGGTAAGGGAAATATCACAAATTATGATCCCTTCTGGGATACATCTTGGATTCATACATAACATAATGATGGAAATATTATTTTGTAAAATTTAATAACTTATTAATTGACTAGAATGCCCAGTTGTTTTTACTATTGTTTAATTGCATTAGAAGCAATAACACATGTTAGAAATTTAAGGTTACCTAAGATGTTCTAATGGTTTTTTTAAAAGAATTCTGAAAGTAATAATTTATATTTTTGAAGATGGCTAGCAGTTAAAAGTTTCTAGCTATATATGTAAATTGGGACTAAACTGGTTATTGCTTTGAGGGAAAAGTACCTATGTAACATAAGGAAGATAAAAAAATAATGATGATAATTTGACATTTCTCTGTGGCAATCTCTAGCCAATTGTTATGTGAGAAGTATGGAGATGATGGGCAACCTTCTAGCCAGAAGGAGATGTGTAGTTACTTTAAATATAGTTAATAACTAAATGGGTTCATTGCAAAAAGTTGATTTTTATAAAAAAATATGAATTAGGGTTATTGCATTTTTTTTTACATCTCAATCTGTTTATTGCATTTCATTTATAGCGCTGTCCTTAGTTACATTAGCAACAATTGAATTATGATTTTTTTCCCTGGATCTCTTATACCAAATTACATCCTGGAACACTCTTTGTTCTGCTCAGTGCTCAAGCCACCTGAAGCTCTGGTTATAGGTAATTACTATATTACAACATATTGATAATTGATCTGCCTGAAATCAGGTATGTTAAAATAGAAAGACCATATGCCAATGAAGCCATTTAGTCCCATGGGGTTTAATGTTAAATGCTGAAGATGGAGTAAGTGACCTTTGAAAGAATGACCCTAGCCTCAACCGGGATAGGATTCTCTTAATCTTGGTTCATTGAAAAGGATTGTCTCTATGACTTCATATAAGGGAATATGTCCTTATTCCCTCTCTGCTCTGTAATAGCAAATTGCTACAATCATTCCAGGTGCATCATGATTAAAATATGAGAGTGAGCCATTGGAACTCTATCTTCTAAATTTTAAATAATTGGCAAGCATTCTTGGCCTTTTAACACAGAATGTGTCTTTTTACCACAAGTTCTATTAAGGAAAAGAATTATCAGTATGGCTATTTATATCAGGATAATGCCTTATTGGCATGATTTTTTAACTGCTTTAAAGGAGAGATCCATTCTTCAACTAGAATTTTTGTTCATTCTCAACATGCCAAAGCAAAATAGAAAATTTTGTTGCAAATTATTTTTTGAACATGTGCAGTTTTCTCTGTTGTTGTTATTTTTTTGCAAGGCAATGGGGTTAAATGCTTGCCCAAGACCACACAGCTAGGTCATTATTAAATGTCTGAGACCGGATTTGAACTCAGGTACTCTTGACTCTAGGACTAGTGCTCTATCCACTGCACCACCTAGCTTCTCCACATGTGCAGTTTTAAAATGCTTTTTTAGTACATTTGTTTATACTATTTTTTAGCTTTTGTTTACAACTTTTGTGGTGTCTATCAATGAATCGGTGTTATACTGGAACCCATATACTTATAAAAAGGTATTTTGATACTGGCTTTAGGATCATAAAGTATAATTCTTGCCCCTTCTAGTTTGTTCCTAATTACTGGATCTCTGTTAAATAGCCTTCTCTGTTACCATATCTCTGGTTTTTGCTTTCAATTTTTTCCCTTGAGTTTTATTTCTCTTAGCTGTATAGCTCTAAGACCAGCCTCTGCAGGGTGCCAACCAGATGTGCCAGTCAATCATTCTCTGGACCCTGCCTCAATGAAGTCTTCTGTTGTAATGCATTCATCTCCAAATGGACTCTGAAAGACCCAGAAGAAATTGGGTCCTAAATAATTTTGATGGGGGAATGAGGCAGAGGAAAGATGAAGAGAATTGTGAATGTAGAAATTGGGTGGAGATGTAAATTGACTCCCACCTACTCTTGAGATGTAAATTACTAGAAGTAGAGAATTATGATTGTAACAGAAACAATTTGTAATTTGCTCAAATTGGGTGGAGATCCCCATTCTTGTTGTACCATTGATTCATTGTTGAATGAAAAATTTCTATTCCTGATCTCCTTAGGCTTTACCCTCTACCTAATTCCTGGTCCAGTAAGAGAAAGGGAGTTTACCTTTTGCCCCTGGACCTGTGTTGCACTCCAGCTTTGGGCCACAGTCTTCTCTGACCTGTGGTCCAGCCAATGCTACTTGGCTGTTCTTTTCTCTCTCTCTCTCTCTCTCTCTCTCTCTCTACCTATCCCTTCCTATTCCATTCTTGCTTTCCCCAAGTCTGAATATTGATTGCTCATATGCAGAACCTAACTCAAGTAGCCAGAGGCTACATAATGGCTAATTTGATTGTATCATCTCTAGAATTCCTCACTATTGACAGAATAGTACTGTTTATATTGATTCACTTCACTTGTAAACATAAACAAGCACAGTTCAAGGAAAGAATGCAGGAACTTGTCCTGTTTGAAACAAATTCCTTGGGCTACTTTGTTTTTACTGTTTTCAGTCTGCCTGTGAAAAGGATCTCTAGAAACTAAATTATTATTATTATTAAATTTTTAGCACATTTATTAATATAAAAATCATAACCCTTGGAATTTCCTCCTTTTAGACAACAAGGGTAGAGTCCTTTATGGATTGATGATTTTGATCTGTCAATTGCTTAATAGATTGAATATAGATTTGTGAAATTTCTCGATTATGGAAATTTGTTATAAAAGAAAAAAGAGGGACATAGTTATTATGACAGAGGAAAAACTCCCTTAGCTCTGCCAGTTTTGTTGTGTTAAAAGCAAAGCTCAAGATTCACCAGGTGGGGAATTTTCCTTTTCCAGAAAGGAAATAGCATAAGAAGGACTAGAGTTAGGAGGTTCCAACCTAGGATGTGTCCCGGGTCATCCTTGTAAATTTTCCCAGGCACAGATAGCTACTTTAGTAGGTCCATTGACTGCTGCACTGGTCACTCTCCATTATTGACTTTATGATAATCTGACAACCATCCCAGTAATCAAAACTCAAAACAAATTATAGTCCCAGGAATTTTATCCTTAAATAGCAGTATCTTATCACTAATTACAGTTTAAAGCTTGAAAATAGATGGGCATTTAGGGGAAAAACTCTGCTACTTCTATGAATTATTAAAATTATATGAACAGTAGCAAGGACAAAGAAAAGTCTTAGTTCATAGAGGGAGCAGCTGCAAATCTCAGCCCATATCTTATTTCTTGGGTTTGTGATCTACATTAAAAGTTGGCTTCTTCTTGGGAACAGCAATCTATCTCAGATATCAGCTGTTTCAACTCCATTTGATTTTCAAAGTCAGATCACCTGTGGGCTCCATCATCCAAGTGCGTGATACTGCTCTTTTTTTTATATTTTTATTTTATTATTATCATTATTTTTGATACTGCTCTTTTAAGGTGAATCAGATCAATCCAGGACTCTAATCCCCAGAGAGTGTCAGCAGTGGGGGTAGTGAGCAGAACTTCAAAGGGACCTTTCCATCATGACTCCAGTGAGTGTTCCTGGAGCTGTCCTTTCCAGCTGACACAGTCAAAAGGTTGGATCACGGGCATAGAAGCTGGGGAGCTGATGGATTCTTTTGATAAGGTTGGGTATAATTTAGGTAGTTGGGTAAAGTGGGGATTGCTAAATAGGTTTTCAGATGATTCAATCTTTTCTTTCACTGACTCCAAATCAAATCTGTCCTCCTCTTTCATGAAGAGTAAAAATAACCAGAATGAAGTAGGCTTTCTTGTTGAGATTGCCAAGGGTTGTTGCAGTTTGATGACAAGGCCTTGCTTTTCATATGACCCCCCCCATTTTTTCATTCTGAATGTATCTTATGATTTTTATCTATGAATATATGTACTCAGGTGCAAGTGGTTCTCCAAGCTTGCAACCCTCAATCTCATTTGAAGACACATTTTCCTCCATTTATGAGTTTGATTTATTTAAGGACTTGCATTAAATTGGTGATTCATCAAAGATTATGTCTTTCCAGGTTTGGGGAATGAATTTCTGGGTTCCATGATACCAGCACTGGCTGCTTCTGCTCAGTCCCTAAGGCCTTTCCCATTGGACTGGTAAGTACACAATCTCTGGAATGTACGCTATCATGGCATTTTCAGTTGAATCCTCTTTAATAGAGAATACCAGCAAAAACCCACGGATGAGTTGGAGTCTACTTTATCTGGCTCCTGAGGGAACTACAGGCAATGAAATGTCTCTGAAAGTAACTTTTGGATGCTTGCAACTTTTAGGAGCCTATCCCTGAAAACTGCAGGCCACAGTGGGGTTCCTTTAGTAAAGATAAAATTAACTCTCTAAAAAATGTTCTTCATAAAGGCAGAGTCAAAAAAATCAAACACCCTGAATGGAACTCCTTTAATCATGACTGTTAGAAACCATTAAGAGGGAAATGGAATCAGGGCTTTCATCCCTCCAAGAAAACATTAAAAAAACTCAAAATTGAAAGGAAGAAAGCTGTATTAAAAATGTTAGACCAAAGGGGTGGCTAGGTGGTGTAGTGGATAAAGCACTGGCTTGGAGTCAGGAGTACCTGGGTTCAAATCCGGTTTCAGACACTTAATAATTACCTAGCTGTGTGGCCTTGGGCAAGCCACTTAACCCCATTTGCCTTGCCAAAAAAAAAAAACCTAAAAAAAAATGTTAGACCAAGAGAAATCTTAAAGAAAATACAACTAAAAAAGAATTTCTCAGGTGAAAGACCTGAGAGGTGTTCAAGAATCTGAATAATCTGTACTTGCCATATGTGTATGTATGCCTATGTGTCTGTTTATCCCAGATTTTTTTTTTTTTTTTAGGAAACTGCAGTCTTTTGTCATCTTTGTGGAATGTGAAATGTACTATTTGTATGTATGTGTGTGACTTAGCACAGCAAGTAGCCCAAAGTGAGTGCAGGAAAAACACATAAACAGGGGAGCTGTGAGACAAACCTCCATCCTGCTTGGCTCTCGGCTGAAGCACCAATTTGAAGAGCATATAACAACTGTTATCAGGCCTCTGTTTGCTGTTATATGTCTCTATGTGCTTTTCAAATTGGTACTTCAGCCGAGAGCCAAGTATACAGGAGGATTGTCTCACAGCTGTCCTGTTTATGTTTGTTTTAGACTCTCAGAGACTGTGTGAATGCAACTGTGAGTGCGGGATGTAGATTGACAAACTTTGTGCAAATTTGTAAATTTTTTAAAGTACCCTAGGAAAGTCTATGTTTGCAAAAAGACCCATCATTTCTCCTTACTTTTCTGAACTCTACAACCAGGTTTGAGAATGTAAGGGTTGGATGAACATTCTTTTGAATTTGTTTTAAGGGAGATAAGAACACCCCCTCCCCAATGACTAATCCATTGTTTTATAGCTAGAAGAGAAAATTAAATTTCAGGGCAATATGTTTAAAGCTGCAAAATAAGTCTTTTGTCCTTTAATACTGAAAGGTAATTCTATAGTGGTCTTAAGTGAAATCAAATTAGAATTTCAGCAATTTGATTAAAATGTATGCTATCATTGTAAAAACTGCTTGCATAAGAAAGGTTAAGGACTTTAAAAAAATACAGCTCTTGACTTGAGTTCAAAGCATTAACTCTCTCCAGATTCTGCAAACTGAACAGTAAGCTAACCAAAAAGAGAGGACCTGAGTTCAAATCCAGTCTCAGTCACTTAATAATTACCTAGCTATGTGACCTTGGGCAAGTCACTTAATGCCATTGTCCTGACTCCAGGGCTGGTGCTGTATCCACTACATCACCTAGCTGCCCCATCTTAATGGATTTTTGAAGGATTTGTCCCATCAACTTCCTATATTGGGACTTGGAATAATCAGTGCAAATCTCTCTCTCCTTTTGGGAGAGTGAGAGATTTAGAGCTCATCTGGAGAACACCTGAATGGTAACTAATCAAGCAATAGAATATAATTGTGAGAAGTAAATTAGGGAAGAAAGTCACCTGGGTCGAAATGAACTCTACATCTTGGGAAAGTAAGTCTGAGATCAGGTTGAAATGCACAATTCGAGCAAATGAAGGAAAGCTGTAGAGTCTGAATAAAGGATTTTGGAGATCTGAAAAAAAAAGAAATTAAGAAAGGACTATGGAAAGTAATAAAGAAGTTTCATGTTTTCTAACCACTAGACAGATGTATAAAAATGAAAAGAACATTTATGCATGTGAGAAGGTTTGAGGAAGTTTGATTTTGTTTAGATAGAAAGATTACATGAAACTTGATATATTTATACATACTATGGGAGTAATAAAAATTGCAGCTTGACTTGAAACTATTAGATAAAGCTTTAGAGGGCTGGGGTAAATTAATAAACAATGGATTCTTTCTGAGATATAGAATCTGGATTTGAACTAAATTACAATGTGACTTTAAGTGTGATATCTGAGCTAGATTAAACCTAACATCAAACTTAAGACTTTAAAAGTCTTTGAAAGTGGATTGTTTGGAAATCGTGGACCCTATAATATGGAATGCTTGGAATAAAAATTCCTTGTAAAGTATAATGCTAAATAATTGAAATTATAAAATGTGATTCTGTGTGATACCACCTGGAAATTTAGATTCAGTTATAATTGAATTAATTCTGGCTCCATTTTAAGTGGGACAGCTATCATGTTGTTTTACTATCTGACATTAAGACAAAGTATAGGGAAAGGTATGGACCAAGAAATTTGTGAGATGTGTGGTCTTAAGTCAAGTTACCCCAGCTTACTCATTGGTTAACTGAATGAAAATAGTGCCTACAAAAATATGACTGTTCATTTTATTAGAACTATTGGTAAAATGATGTTTCTTTAGATTGAGTATTCTTCTGGGTCATAGATTTAATTGTTAAAATACTGATGCAAATATGTTTTAAAAAAATAGGTTTGAGGATTAATTTTAGTTGAGAATTAGAAATTGCAAAAGGAAAAGATTCAATTCCTACCCATTATGTCATACTGTCCTGATCATTTTTCTCTCAAGGTTTGCTATCTTAGTCATTTACAAGTGAAATAAGATAAGCATCCGGTAGCTGTGCTCACCCACCCCTTCAGGTTAGATTATAGGAAGCTCTGTTCATAGTATGCTTAGCCTCAAGGCCTTAACCATAGAATTCATCAGGCACTGTATAAATGTTATTGTGTTTTTTGACTATTAAAATATAGTATCTTAAATGTTTTCCTCATAGTATGAATTGTTTAATTAGCTCCCTCTGTGAAAACTCTCTCTATTATTATTATTATTATTATTATTATTATTATTATTATTATTTTAGGTTTTTGCAAGGCAAAGGGCGTTAAGTGGCTTGCCCAAGGCCACACAGCTAGGTAATTATTAAGTGTCTGAGACTGGATTTGAACCCAGGTACTCCTGACTCCAGGGCCAGTGCTTTATCCACTGCGCCACCTAGCCACCCCAAAAACTCAAAACATTTCAACGTGGGGAAAATGGACCATGCCTGTCAGTACCTACCCTTACTCCTTGAGTTGTTTTTCCTGGCTGGGGTCAGTCATCCAGAATCTTGCATTACTCAGCCCAGCACACTTTTAAGTTATATAGCAACAATAGGTATGAATTTAAATTGGTAAAGTTTTAAGTATATTCTCTAATACTGTTAGTGTAAAATTAATGTCTCTGTTGTGAAACTTTATCACATCAATGTAGATGAGAAAGTAAATTCTCTTCCAAGTTTGGTAATGTTAGGTTATGAATTAAGAGTTGTCTTTTAAAAGAGTATTTTTTATTTAGATTACAATGATGAAAACTAATTTTTCTTTGTTTTTCTGAAAAAGTTGTTTGATATGGCTATGTTTGTTTCAACTCTTTTGGTGGTCTGTTGATCTAGTTAGCATGAGGTAGTTTATTGGTCAGTTTATATTTAGGAAGGAAGTTCTACTTATGACATAATTTGGAGATTCAGTCAACTGAATTGGTTAATCACTTAGAAAATTGAATCCCCTCCTCTACTGGAAATACATTGACAATAGTGGAGTGGTTATTAGGAATTCATTTAATTATGAAATTATATCTGGAGTAATCTACACTGAAGCTACTTTGACCACCTTAATCCTACAAACTCTAGCCTTAATGATTTATTTTTGCTGTAAAGGTTGAATAAGAGATGGATGTCTATCAGTCTGGAGATTTATAGCTCTCATATTGTTATTATTTCATTAGATTCTGACTATCTCTTTACATCAGAATGTAAAGCTGTTTCTGAGTCTCTACTATTTCTACTAATAAGAAAGAAAGCTTAAGTAAAACCTTAGGTGATTTTTTTTTAAAGATAAATTTTCATTTGCTGGAAATTTGTTACAACTTGATTATTGATAGCTATTATGTCCAGACCTAATGTGAGTATTGATACTTTGCTATTGGAGGCAAAACTTTTGGGGACCCTGAATATTGTTTTTAAGCCTTGTTTCTATGTTTGTTGTGTTTGTTGTGGGGCTAATGTTTCACTACTTCAAGAAAAAAAATTGACAGCTGTTCAATGGGAGTGATATCTGAGCTCTAAGACCAGTGGATATCTATCCCTGGGATGAAGATTGGGAGGAGGACTTGGGGAGGCTAAGGATGGATCCTCCTAATGCATCTTCTCATATAAGAAATCTTTCCACCTGGTTAATCCTAAACTTAGCTGGGAAGCATATGCTATTTAAAAAAATTTTTTTTTACATTACTACAATAATCAAAATGAAAGAGAAACTTCAAGGAAAAAATGAAGTGAGAGAAAAATGTGCTTCAGTCTGTATTCAGATACCATTAACTCTATCTTTGGGATCAATAACATCCTTTATCATAATTCAGAGAAATTGCTTTACTATTTTTTCCCCCCACAGCTGCTATTGCTAACTGTATTTTCCTCCATCCTATTCCTCCCTACTCCCATTGATTCTATTCTCTTTCCTTCATCTTGTCCTCAAAAGTGAGATGTAGCTCTGACTACCCTCAAGCATGATTTTCCCTAGCTTCTATTTCCATCCCCCCCTTTCCATTCTTCCCTCCCTTTTGTCCTCTATTTTCCTCTAGGATGGGATAGGTTCTTTACCCAAAAGTCGATATGTTATTTCCTTTCCAAGCCATTGATGACAGTAATGCTCATTCACTCCTCTTCCTTACTCCCTCTCCATTGCAAAAGCTTTTCCTTGCCTCTTTTATGCCTCATTTAGTTTATTTTACCTCTCCTTTCCCTTTCTCCCAGTACATTCCCTTCTTGCCATTAAGTCCATCTTTATAATATATTATACGTTCATATTCTGCTCGCTCCTGTGCCTTCCTAGTTTGCTTCTAACTGCTCTAATGAAAAGGTTCATATGAGTATGATCAATATCTTCATTTCATGCAGGAAAACATGCAATTCATCATCATTAAATCCCTCATAATTTGCCCTTCTCATTCACCCTCTCTGTGCTTCACAAGAATCTTGTACTTGAAAATCAAACTTTCTGTTCAACTCTGGTCATTTCAACAGGAAAATCTGAAAGTCCCCTATTTCATTGAAAGGTTCATCTTTTCCCCTGAAAGAAAATATTCAGTTTTTCTGGGTAGTTGATTCTTAGTTTTAATTCATAATCTTTTGCCTTTTAGAATGTGATATTCCAAGCCCTACGAGCCCTTAACATAGATGCTGACAGATTTTGTGTTAACCTGACTGTAGCACCATGATGTAGGAATTGTTTCTTTCTGATTGCTTGTAATATTTTCTCCTTGACTTGGGAGTTCTGGAATTTGACTATAATATTCCTTGGAGTTTTCATTTTGGGATCTCTTTTTAGGAGGTGATTGGTGGATTCCCTCAATTTCTATTTTCCCCTCTGCTTCTAGGATATGGGGTCAACTTTGCTGGATTATTTCTTGAAAAATGAAGCCTAGGTTCTTTTCCTGGTCATGGCTTTGAGGTCTCCCAATAATTCTTAAATTTTCTCTACTGGATCTGTTTTCCAATGTAATATCCTCATATTTTCTTCTAGTTTCTCATTCTTTTGGTTTTGTTTCATTGTTTCCTGATTTCTTACAGTCATCAGCTTCCTTTAACTCCATTCTATATTTGAAGGAATTATTTTCTTTTGTATCTCCTTTTCCATCTAACCAATTCTGCTTTTTAAGGCATTTTTCTTCTCATCAACCTTTCCCACTGCTTTTTTCCATTTGACCTAAATTGGTTTTTAAGATGTTATTTTCTGAGATTTTTTTTTTTTGGTATCTCCTTCCCCAAACTGCTGAATTAGTTTTAGTGATTTCCCCCCCATCGTTCTCATTTCTCTTTGCAATTTTTTTTTTTATCTTTTGCTAGGCAATGGGGTTAAAGTGGCTTGCCCAAGGCTACATGGCTAGGTAATTAAGTGTCTGAGGCCTGATTTGAACTCAGGTACTCCTGACTCAGGGCCAGTACTCTTATCTACTGCACCACCTAGCCGCCCCTCTCTTTCCAATTTTTCCTCTGTCTCTCTTATTTGATTTTCAAAATCTTTTTTGAGCTCTTCCATAGCCTGAGATCAATTCCTATTTTTCTTAGAGGCTTTGGATACAGAAACTTTGACTCTGCTATTTACTGGATGTATATTTTGATCCTCCATAGGGTCAAAGTAATTATCTATGGTTGGATTTTTTCTTCTGTTTATGTATTTTCTGGTCTATTGATTTTAGCTCTTTGTTTAAGAGTGTACTGTCCCAAGCTTTTGAGGTTCTTTGTAATTGTTTACAGGGATACTCACCAGGGACCTCACTCCCTTCAAAGTTTTATGAGAGACTCTGACTGTTCTCGTGGCCTGTGCCTCGGTCTGCCCTCTGGCCTTGTCTCTGCTCTGGAACTGTTAGGAGGGTCCCTGTTCTACTATGACGATATAGGGCCCCAGACTGACTTGGATTTGAGTATGGATGAAGTCACTGGATCCTGCCCCAGGGACGGTGGAGAGATGTCTACAATCTCCCCCTACCTCCTTACCATCTTTTGGCTGAACCCTCTGGAAGCATCTACTAGATGGCTCCCCAGGCCTGCTCCTGGGGCCAAGTCTGTGCTGAGGCCTGCTCTGGACTTAGTTCTGCACTCACTGTGGTGTGGCAGAGTTTTTCCCCCTGTCCTTCCAAGTTGTCCTTGGCAATTCCTGGGCTGAGAGGTCTGGAAACTCCTACACTTTCACAGACCCATTTCTCACCACTGACTGTTCCTAGATGGTTGGAGATGGTTTGCTCTGGGGTGGCCTGCATGGCCCAGGCTACATTGTAGCCCTTTCTAACCCCAGGGTAACTGATTTCCCATGGATCTTCCAAGTTATCTTGGGCTAGAAAATTGTTACAACTCAGTCTTTTTTGTGGGTTCTGCCATTCTAGAATTTGGGTTAGAGATATTATTTAAAGATATTTAGAGTGGGGGGGGCAGAGTTTGTGGAATTCTTGCCTCCACTCTATCTTGGCTCTGCCCCACTGCTTATACCATTCTTAATCATGTGTTCAGTAACTCTTTGCCCTTGGGTTTTAGCCTGGAGGACAAGTATTGATGCTGATAGAATCAATGTCACTGATCTTCTCCCAACAAAGCTCTCTAAAGAGGGCAAAGTATGTTGTGATTTTAATAATGGACATTGTTATTGCTATATTTTAGATGCTCTTATATTTTTAATCATCAATGCCCTGTCCTGAAAAACTAAGTGGATAAGTATATTTGGTCTTATCGGTCTGTTATTGGTTTTTTTTCTTTTTTCTCAGACCATGACATCAAGCACATGATGCCATGACAAGGACACAAATTGGATTTTAGTGAGGGGCTTCTGTGCTAACTCACCAGCCTCACTTTCTCTTCCAGTGCTATCTGGGTCCAGTGGCCAGATATGAATTGGGACGACTAGAATCAACCCTGAATGGGAGGCAATCAGAGTGAAGTGACTTACCCAGGGTTACACAGCTAGTAAGTGTCTGAGATCAGTTTTGAATTACGGTCCTCCTGACTTCAGAGCTGGCGCTCTAATCCACCTCACCTAGCTGGCCCTGTTTATATATAAATATTCCTATATAAAATAAGGTCCTTTAAATAGTTCACAATGGTGTGGGAATAATTAGGCAGTGATATAAGAATTTGAAAGGCCAAGATATAAATTCTATTGTTAATTGAGGATAATAGTATATAGTTTTCTTTTCTCTTTTGCATTTAGTTTTATATTTTGAGTTAAAGAAAAGAATTTCAGTCCAATTAGTTATTAGGGAACAGGGACCTATAATTTATCTTGTATTTCTTTAAAGATATCTAATTTTATTAAGAATTATTATTTAGGGGCAGCTAGGTGGTGTAGTGGATAAAGCACCAGCCTTGGAGTCAGGAGTACCTGACTCCAAATCCCACCTCAGACACTTAATAATTACCTAGCTGTGTGGCCTTGGGCAAGCCACTTAACTCCATTTCCCTTGCAAAAAAAAAAAAACCCTAAAAAAATTATTATATAATGTAGGATTAATACTCGAATATAGAACATTCTCTGGAATGCAAGTAAATTGTACAATCTGAAGAGGATCTGAAAGCAGTGGTCTAACAGCTAGTTCAGTGGAACGTGTTTACTACAGACAACTCACATACTATAGTCTGGAATATAGCTTTCACAGCTTTTGGTTAGAAGTAAAAATATTGTGTCTCTTAGGTAAATTTGTGACCTCTGTGCTCTTACCTATACATTCCTATATAGTATTAGTTCCTCAAGAAAGAGGACAATGCCTTCAATTGGGGAATGGCTTAGCAAACTGTGATATATGTATGTCATGAAACACTATTGTTCTATTAGAAACCAGGAGGGACGGGATTTCAGGGAAGCCTGGAGGGATTTGCATGAACTGATGCTGAGTGAGATGAGCAGAACCAGAAAAGTATTGTACACCCTAACAGCAACATGGGGTTGATGTTCAACCTTGAAGGACTCGCTCATTCCATCAGTGCAACAATTGGGAACAATTTTGGGCTGTCTGCAAAGGAGAGTACCATCTGTATCCAGATAAGGAGCTGTGGAGTTTGAACAAAGTCCAAGGACTATTCCTTTTAATTTAGAAAAAACCAGATATCTTATTGTCTGATCTTGTCACCTCTTAGACTTCTCTTCTCTTCTTTAAGGATATATTTCTCTCTCATCACACCCAATTTGGATCAAGGTACAACATGGAAACAAAGTAAAGACTGACAGAGTGCTTTCCATGGGGGGGGGGCGGGGGAGGGAAGCAAGATGGGGGGGAATTGTAAAACTCAAATAATATCTTTAATAAAAATTAATTTTAAAAAATAGGACAGGGCAGCTAGGTGGCGTAGTGGATAAAGCACCGGCCCTGGAGTCAGGAGTACCTGGGCTCAAATCCAGTCTCAGACACTTAATCATTACCTAGCTGTGTGGCCTTTGGGCAAGCCACTTAAGCCCATTTGCCTTGCAAAAAAAAAAAAATAGGACAATGAGCAAATTTTTGAAGCAGCTAAAAATAGAGTAGATAAAGTAAATAGCTAAGGTAGAAATTTTATTTTGAAAAAATAAGTTTAGATAATTCTATATGTCAATTATAACAACTGATTCAGAAATTTCTGATTTTTTTTTTTGAATTGTTATTTGACTTTCCTAAACATATCAACATAATAATTATGGGGCGGCTAGGTGGTACAGTGGATAGAACACTGGCCCTGGAGTCAGGAGTACCTGAGTTCAAATCTGGCCTCAGACACTTAATAATTACCTAGCTGTGTGGCCATGGGCAAACCACTTAACCCCATTTGCCTTGCAAAAACTAAAAAAAAAAAAGTATTATTAGCATAACAACTCAATAGATAATCAATTAAAGGTAATAAATTGAAATTCCTCCCCTTTCTGGGACTTGAACCTATGGTGAAGAATGAAATAGATGAACACCAGAAGTTAAATTATGGTGGAATTGATGCCATTTTAAAAGTCACTTTAATTCTTATTCTCCATTGTAAATAACAAATCCATAATTAAAAGAGCTTAATCTAGAAATCAGAACTTCATAGATTCTTTTAACTTTTTCTTTCCAGTCAGATGCTAATAATGTCTAATCAGGTACCAGGTTTAGATAAGGGTAGGAGCAGCAAAGAACATGTAACAACAAAAATTCTCTGGTCTTAAGGGTCCCTAATTTGATGTACTTGTTTGAACTAGCTTTCACCACATGATCTGGTTATGGCAAAGCAAGTTTAAGTCACTGTATTAAATTTTATTCATCTATTGTTCAATAAATTTTAGCAAGGGGAAAAAAAATGATGTCTGCCTCTAACCTAAAGCCAGATTGGAATAAACCTACATGCCTAGGAGGACAGATTACTAGATCAGACCATCGTATTCAATGTTCTCAGAAACTAGACAGGTATATGGATATCTGAGCCCTGATACGGAGTAGATAGATGAAATGCATGGTGGGAGTGAGTTTCCCTTTTCTTTCACTTCTTCCCCATCTTCCATTTGGCCTGGCTGCCCAAGAGAAGACTGTCCCCAATGATTCCTATCAATGTATTAGTCAATTTTTCTTCCCTTTCCTCTCACACTATTCCTATCATGTTAAAGTTTGCTATTCCAATTAGTGATTGATTGGGAAATGGTGTCTCTCTCAGTGAAATCAGAGGAGGAAATGATAGGGAAATTAATTTTAATATTTTAATAGCAAATATAAAATTCTTTCAGTTTTGAGAGTAAAAGAAGTCCTCACTCTAAGCAATCACTCTAAATTAGGTGGGACAGGTCTCTCTCCCCCGCCAATCTGGTCTCTCACCCCCATCCCCAATTTTATAAACAGAAACTAACTTGGGCTAGTCACAGAAACTGATAGTGTTTCCAAGTGTCCTTATCTCCTGATTAAAATTTGGGGCATATTGGATCATGAAGGATAAAAACAACTAGAATGAAGTGAGCTTTCTTGCTTAGATTACCCAGAATGTCTGAAGCCTCATGACCAGACTTTATTCCTCATGTCAATTCTACCCCTTTGCCCTTTTCATCCTGAATGAATAAAAACCATTTTGTGAGTTTTTTCTCCCCACTGTGGATGCACGTGTACTCTGGTGCATATGGTGCCCCAGGTATTTGACTCCTTTTATCTTGATTAAAGATGCTTTGTCTTCCACTTATAAGTTTGATTTATTTCAGGACTTTACTATTGTTATTTGTACTCCAAAATGACATCACTATGTTGGGATCAAGGTACAGTGTTTCCAATAGTGACCATCAGACCATTAAGATTTTGGGAAGGTATCACGACAGGTCAGCCCAAATAGTCCATGTGAATATTTGGAGTGAAGATGTCTTACCTGGAAAGATAAGGTACTAGACACTGAGGCCCTTTTCTGAGGTGGAACTGTCAAAGCATTTAAACTCATTTGCAGAGACATTTGATGTGACATGTTGATGGGCTGACCCCCTTGTTCCAATGAAGTATGTTTCCTTAAAAGGAGAACCTACATAAAGCAAGCTATCACAGCAAGGTCAGAAGATGAAAATCGAGGACATTTAAGGTCTCTCTGAATTGATTTTGATTCATGGGAAATAGAAGTGCAGGATTGTCCAGCATCATGTGCCCATATCATGGAAGGTGCTGTTTTTCTATGAATTAAAAGAAAAATTGTAGCTCAAGAGAAATGTGAGGTATATAAATCCAGAGGAATTTCCACTTTAAATGTATATGGATCATTTCCCTGAGAGGAACAAAACTGGGACATCTGGGGTTAAACAAACAAGAGTGTGCCTAGGATACTGGAAGCCTCCTGAATCAGAATGGGACTAATAGATTGCTTAAGGGGAATAGGTGCAGTGAAAGTGAATAATTTCATAGAGGCAAGAATGGCTCTTACTCAGCATGAATGTATAAATTTTAGATGACATGTCTGAGAGATCTCTGATAATTTTGTTACTAATACTGTATAGTACAAAGTAGAAGAGCCCAGAGTTGCTCTTTCAAATGGAGAAATGTGTATAGAGACTGAGACTTGGAGTTCCTTGAGAATTCAGAAAAATTGCACTCTAGAGACAGCCAGACCCTGATATGTCTCCTAATACATCTGCTCTATACAGACCATTGTCAACAATGTCTGAAGTAGGGCAGATAACTGAGCTGCCAGGATCAATATAACTCACAAAGCTGAATTGTGGGTGTAGAAATCAAGACAACAAGAGGAGAGATGGAACAATATCTTCTTTTTTTAAAATTTATTTTTATTAAAGATATTATTTGAGTTTTACAATTTCCCCCCAATCTTGCTCCCCCCCGCCACCCGGAAAGCACTCTGTCAGTCTTTACTTTGTTTCCATGTTGTACCTTGATCCAAATTGGGTGTGATGAGAGAGAAATCATATCCTTAAAGAAGAGAAGTCTAAGAGGTAACAAGATCAGACAATAAGATATCCGTTTTTTTCTAAATTAAAGGGAATAGTCCTTGGACTTTGTTCAAACTCCACAGCTCCTTGTCTGGATACAGATGGTACTCTCCTTTGCAGACAGCCCAAAATTGTTCCCGATTGTTGCACTGATGGAATGAGCGAGTCCTTCAAGGTTGATCATCACCCCCATGTTGCTGTTAGGGTGGACAGTGTTTTTCTGGTTCTGCTCATCCCACTTAGTGTCAGTTCATGCAAATCCCTCCAGGTTTCCCTGAAATCCCATCCCTCCTGGTTTCTAATAGAACAATAGTGTTCCATGACATACATATACCACAGTGTGCTAAGCCATTCCCCAATTGAAGGACATTTACTTGATTTCCAATTCTTTGCCACCACAAACAGGGCTGCTATAAATATTTTGTACAAGTAATGTTTTTACCCTTTTTCCTCATCTCTTCAGGGTATAGTCCTAGTAGTGGTATTGCTGGGTCAAAGGGTATGCACATTTTTGTTGCCCTTTGGGCATAGGAACAATATCTTCTTAGAAAAGCAGAGGACCAAGGGAATGGAGGGCACAAAAGTCAGATTTAAGAACCTCTCTACCTGATAATCTGAGTAAACAAACACACACCTTCTATCATGATTTTGGTCATATTTTTGTTGGATATATTTGGCAAAGAGAAAGTGTGGGTGATGATGAAGCTGAAATCTTCTGATCCAAGTTCAGGAAATTATAGTAGAACTTGGAGGAGGTTGCCCTGAACCCTGAGGACAGTCACATTGATCTTGCCATTAATTCATTATGGGTCTATTCCATTTAGTCTCAGTGGACCATATAGTAGAAATTGAGAATATGCACTGCAATTCTGTGTATTGTGAATGAAGAGTTTCTACCAACTACCACATTTTTTTGTCTTTATGACAGGCATTTAGATAAAAAAAACCAAACAAACCTATGACAGAACTTGAACTTGGTGAATTTGGTGATAACTTGAAATTTCCCAAGGGAATTGTTATTGGTTTCAATAGAAAAGTGAATCCAGTAGCTCTGGTACATCCAGCTCTGGTACATTCACTGGAATATAAGTGCTGATTTGAATGAATAATTTTCTTTTCTTCTTAATTTTTTTTTCTTTTTGGTTTTTGCAAGGCAATGGTTAAGTGACTTGCCCAAGGTCATACAGTTAAGCAAGTATTAAGTGTCTGAGATTTGATCAAACTCTGTCATCTATTTCCCATGGGAGAGTTAATTGGACTTTCTAATGAGTAAATGGATAGAACTAATGGATTCTCTTGTATGCAAAAGATTAGTAAAAAAGATTATGCAATGGCTATACAAAGATTTTTTTGACCCAGATATGGATGCTGAACATAATGCAATTCTCTAAAGAGACAAAATGTATTAAATGACAGGAGAACTGAACCTCTAGAGGTAACTAATTCTTTTCCTGTTCAAGTTTGCTATGTAGTCAAGGTATAGATTCAACACACAGACTAAAACAGAACATCCTGATAGCAAATTTGGTGTGGTTACCAGCTCAGGTATAGACAAATGTCTATACTCATGATGCTCAGCCTGTGACTTCTGTTAGATCAGGTATATGGGACAGCTAGAGATCATTGTTCAGCGCCAAGAGAACTAGATCTATCAGATGAGTCACTAGGTTGTTATGATCTAGGCAATAATATTAAGAAATTGTCCATGTGATATCTATCTTATATATGTTTACTGCTATACATGTGAATTATTGCCTTTTTGAGTATTTATGTTAATTATTTTGTTGTTATGTTCATCTGACTCTAATTTGTTACATTCATGCTATATTAAAAACGTCAATTGTTTCTCAGATTTATATGTTACTGCTGCTGGTTAAGTTGTATCATACATCTTTCATCCATAAACATAGTTAATGTTTTCGTTCCAGCTAGCTAGCCTTACTTAATTGATTTTGATAGACTTCTGTGTACTATGAATTTACATGTATTGTCAACATGTACCTATAGGTAGTTAGCCATGTCATTTTAGAAACCTTCCAGGGGATTAACCCTTAAGGATTAAATTAAAGGTTAAAATAATTTCAGTCTATTTTTCAAATGATAGTAGTATAAGCTCTTACCCACGTGGAACCAGATGTAATAAAAGTCATATTATTGAATTTTTGCCAGTATTAATGTTTTGGAGAATCAATCCTACATTACATTTGCTTTCTTGTATAGTATAAGCAGTGTGTGTGTGTATTATATATATGTACATATATATATATACATATATATATACCACACATTGTTGCTATAATTTGCTTTGTTAATGATCATGTTTATTTCTCTTTTTGCTTCTTTTTGGGAAGTACTTTAAGACTTATTTGCTTGTTTGTTCATTGGCTTGCTTATTTTTGGTTAGGCAGCATTGGTTATCTATGGGCAATGCTGTGATTCAAATAAATTATCAATGGTTCTCTGCCCTAATTACCATTTTACAAAAGTAAGAGTATACAAAAAGATAAATTGAAAAGTGGTTTAATATTTTATGTATTTAGTACTCAAATGAGAACAATAAAAGAGTTATGCAAAACTAGATTTGTTATATTTTCTCACAATAAGCTAACGTATCCTAATGGAGCAAAAGTAACCACATGACCACAGCAGCCAATGTTGGAACATAGAACCAAAATTCATTCTATCTAATTCTAATGTTTTATTTTTCTTTCTACTTCCATGGTTTCTGAAATAGATGATAAGCTAACCTTTAAATCTATATATTTCTCTTGGTTCATTGTGTCCCAGCTTCCTATTGGTTTCACCATACAGGAAACACCAGCACACTCATGTCTTTGGGGAATTTGGTGCATAACACAAAGAAGAAACAAATAACAGCTTGTCACCCCCGGTTGTTTGGCACTTTTGCTGTACATTATGTTTGTTTACTGATGTGACAAAAAATGAGAGAATTAAACTAGTATTTCATCAAAGGTATAATGAGTTTTAAGAATTGAATAAAAATATTTCGAGTATAGTCATATTTTTTCATCCATGGACAGAATGAACATTATTACCAGTGTTTAGAAAATGCTGTTGCGCAGATGAATGTTAAAAAAAAGAGTAAGGAATATATATTTGATTTTCACATTGGGCGACTACCTAGTAGTCCACCTTATAACCCTGAATACAAGTGCCATTTTAACAACCGGTTCTCTGAAATCAACATAAAATTAATTATTGGTTTTGCTGAACCAGTAAAAACTGGTTGAATCCCACCAATGTCCATGGGATTTTTGGTAGAAAAATGTAGAAGAAACTAAGACATTTCTTTGTGAAAAGGAAGATGCTCTTAAATGATGTGGAAATGACTAAAGGGTCATAGATTTACAGTGGGGAGGAAATTTTTAGTTCATCTAGTACAATCTCTCTTTTCAACATTAATAACTTAATCGAGTGACTTGTTCACAGTCACCTACATAGTAAGTGATATAGCTAGGAAAGTAAAGTGAAGCCCAGAAAGGGCTTAAAAGGGTTGAAATTGCTTAAGCTTAAACAATAGACCCTTGCCTTTGTAATCGCCTTTGTAAATTATTATTGTTGTTTTTAAAGATTTTATTTATTTTGAGTTTTTCAATTTTCCCCATAATCTTACCCCCCGCCCCCACGACAGAAGGCAATTTGCCAGTCTTTACATTGTTTCCATAGTATACATTGATCCAAATTGAATGTAATGAGAGAGAAATCACATCTATAAGGAAGAAACGGTAAAAGAGATAGCAAGATCAGACAATAAGATATCAGGGTTTTTTTTTTTTTTCCCTAAATTAAAGGTAATAGTCATTGGTCTTCAAACTCCACAGTTCTTTCTCTGGAAACAGATTGTATTCTCCATTGCAAGCTGCCCCAAATTGTCCCTGATGGAATGAGCAAGTCTATCAAGGCTGATCATCACTCCCATGTTGCTGTTAGGATGTACAATGTTTTTCTGATTCTGCTCATCTCACTTAGCATCAGTTCATGCAAATACCTACAGGCTTCCCTGAATTCTCATCCCTCCTGGTTTCTAATAAAACAATAGTGTTCCATGACATACATATACCACAGTTTAAGCCATTCCCCCAGTTTCCATTTCTTTGCCACCACAAACAGACCTGCTATGAACATTTTTGTACAGGTGATGTCTTTATCCTTTTTCATCATCTCTGCAGGGTATAGGCCCCAGTAGTAGTATTGTTGGATCAAAGGGTATGCACATCTTTGTTGCCCTTTGGATATAGTTCCAAACTGCTCTCCAGAAAGGTTGGATGAGTTCACAGCTCCACTGACAATGTAATAGTGTCCTAGATTTCCCACAACCCTTCCAACAATGATCATTGTCCTTTCTGGTCATATTGGCCAGTCTAAGAGGTGTGAGATGGTACCTCAGAGAAGCTTTAATTTACATTTCTCTAATAAGTAATGATTCAGAGCAATTTTTCATATGTCTATGGATCACTTTGATCTCATCTGTAAATCGCCTTTGCATACCTTTGACCATTTGTCAATTGGGGAATGGCCTTTTTTTTTTTTTTATAAATTTGACTCAATTCTCTGTATATTTTAGAAATGAGTCCTCTGTCAAAAAATACTAGTTGTAAAGATTGTTTCCCAGTTTACTGCATTTCTTTTTATCTTGGTTACAGTGATTTTGTCTGTACAAAAGCCTTTTAATTTAATGTAATCAAAATCATCTAGAACAACTAGTGATGTTATCCATCTTTTTTCCATAAATCTGACATGTAAACTACTCCTTGCTTATACTATTGTTGTTTATGTCTAAATCTTATATTTTTTTTTAGTTTTTTGCAAGGCAATGGGGTTAAGTGGTTTGCCCAAGGCCACACAGCTAAGTAATTATTAAGTGTCTGAGACTGGATTTGAACCCAGGTACTCCTGACTCCAGGGCCGGTGCTTTATCCACTGTGCCACCTAGCTGCCCCAAATCTTGTGTCCTTTTTGATCTTAATCTTGTTATAGGGTGTGAGGTGTTCTTCTAATCTAAGTTTCTTCCATACTAACTTCCAATTTTCCCAGTAGTTTTTTATCAAAGAGAGAATTTTTATCCCAATAGCTGGACTCTATTGGTTTATCAAACAGCAGATTAATATAATCATCTCCTGCTATTGCACCTAGTCTATTCCACTGGTCCACCACTCTATTTCCTAGCCAATACCAGACAGTTTTGATGACTGATGCTTTATAATATAATTTTAGATTTGGTAGGGCTAAGCCACCTTCTTTTGCACTTTTTTTTCCACTGAATCCTTGGAAATTCTTGAATTTTCATTTCTCCATAGGAATTTACTTACAACTTTTTCTAATTCAAAGTAATTTTTTGGAATTTTGATTGATAGAACACTAAACAGGTAGTTTAGTTTTGGTAGAATTTTCATTGTTATTGTATTAGCTTGACCTATCCATGAGCAATTGTGGTTTGCCCAGTTATTTAAATCTGATTTTATTTGTGGGAGAAGTGTTTTGTAATTATTTTCAAAAATTTTCTGAGTCTGCCTTTGCAAATAGACTCCTAGGTATTTTATATTGTCTGGGATTTATACTAAATGGGATTTCTTTCTAACTCTTCCTGCTGTATATTGCTAATCATATATAGAAAAGTTGAGGATTTATGACAGTTATTTTAAATCCTGCAACACTGCTAAAGTTGCTAATTGTTTCCAGTAGTTTTTTGGATGATTTCTTGGGATTCTCTAGGTATACCATCATGTCATCTGCAGAGTGAGAGTTTTGTCTCTTCCTTACCAATTCAAATTCCTTAAATTTCTTTTTCTTCTCTTATTGCTGAAGCTAACATTTCTAATACAATATCGAATAGTAGTGGTGATAATGGGCACCCTTGTTTGACCCCTGATCTTATTGGGAATGCCTCTAGCCTCTCCCCATTGAATATAATGCTTGTTGATGATTTTAGATAGATACTGCTTATCATTCTAAGGAACAGTCCATTCATTCCTATACTCTCTAGTATTTAGTAGTAATGGGTGCTATATTTTGTCAAAAGCTTTTTCAGCATCCATTGATATATATTCATATTATTTCTGATAGGTTTGTTGTTGATATAATTAATTATACTTAACAGTTTTCTGAACCAACCCTGCACTCCTGGGATAAATCCTACTTGGTCATAACGTATTATCCTAGTGATAACTTGTAATCGTTTTGCTAAGGTTTTATTTAAGATTTTTGCATCTATCTTCATCAGGGAGATAGGTCTATAATTTTCTTTCTCTGTTTTAACTCTTCCTGGTTTAGGTATCAGCACCATATTGGTGTCATAGAAAGAGTTAGGCAGAGTTCAACCTTTTCCTATTTTTCCAAAGAGTTTATATAGAATTGGAACCAATTGTTCCTTAAATGTTGGGTTGAATTCAATTGTGAATCCATCAGGCCCTGGAGATTTTTTCTTAGGGAGTTCAATGATGACTTGTTGAATTTCTTTTTCTTAGATAGTGTTGTTTAGGTATTTCCTCTTTTTTATATATTTTTTATTTTTATTAAAGATATTATTTGAGTTTTACAATTTCCCCCCAATCTTGCTTCCCTCCCCTTCCCCCCACCCCACAGATAGCACTCCGTCAGTCTTTACTTTGTTTCCATGTTGTACCTTGATCCAAATTGGGTATGATGAGAGAGAAATCATATCCTTAAAGAGAACAGAATTCTCAGAGGTAACGAGATCAGACAATAAAATATCTGGTTTTTTTCCCCCAAATAAAGGGAATAGTCCTTGTACTTTGTTCAAACTCCACAGCTCCTTATCTGGATACAGATGGTACTCTCTATTGTAGGCAGCCCAAAATTGTTCCCAATTGTTGCACTGATGGAATGAGCAAGTCCTTCAAGGTTGAACATCACTCCCATGTTGCTGTTAGGGTGGACAGTGTTTTTCTGGTTCTGCTCATCTCACTCAGCATCAGTTCATGCAAATCCCTCCAGGTTTCCCTGAAATCCCGTCCCTCCTGGTTTCTAATAGAACAATAGTGTTCCATGACATACATATACCACAGTTTGCTAAGCCATTCCCCAATTGAAGGACATTTACTGGATTTCCAATTCTTTGCCACCACAAACAAGGCTGCTATAAATATTTTTGTACAAGTAATGTTTTTACCTTTTTCCCTCATCTCTTCAGGGTATAGACCCAGTAGTAGTATTGCTGGGTCAAAGGGTATGCACATTTTTGTTGCCCTTTGGGCATAGTTCCAAATAGCTCTCCAGAAGGGTTGGATGAGTTCACAGTTCCACCAACAGTGTAATAGTGTCCCAGATTTCCCACATCCCTTCCAACAATGATCATTACCCTCCCTGGTCATACTGGCCAATCTGAGAGGTGTGAGGTGGTACCTCAGCAAAGCTTTAATTTGCATTTCTCTAATAATTAATGATTTAGAGCATTTTTTCATATGGCTATGGATTGCTTTGATCTCCTCATCTGTAAATTGCCTTTGCATATCCTTTGACCATTTGTCAATTGGGGAATGGCTTTTTGTTTTAAAAATATGACTCAGTTCTCTGTATATTTTAGAAATGAGTCCTTTGTCAGAATCATTAGTTGTAAAGATTGTTTCCCAGTTTACTACTTTTCTTTTGATCTTGATTACATTGGTTTTATCTGTGCAAAAGCCTTTTAATTTAATGTAACTGAACTCATCTAATTGGTTTTTAGTGACGTTCTCCAACTCTTCCTTAGTCATAAACTGTTCCCCTTTCCATAGATCTGACAGGTAGACTAGTCCTTGATCTTCTAATTTGCTTATAGTATTGTTTTTTTTTTTTTATGTCTATGTCCTGTAACCATTTGGATCTTATCTTGGTAAAGGGTGTGAGGTGTTGGTCTAATCTAAGTTTCTTCCATACTAACTTCCAATTATCCCAGCAGTTTTTATCAAAGAGGGAGTTTTTATCCCAATGGCAGGACTCTTTGGGTTTATCAAACAGCAGATTACTACAATCCTCTCCTGCTTTTATACCTAGTCTATTACACTGGTCCACCACTCTATTTCTTAGCCAATACCAAACAGTTTTGATGACTGAAGCTTTATAATATAATTTTAGATCGGGTAGGGCTAAGCCACCTTTGTTTGCATTTTTTTTTCATTAAGCTCCTGGCAATTCTTGACTTTTTATTTCTCCATATGAATTTACTTACATTTTTTTCCAACTCATTAAAGTAATTTTTTGGAATTTTGATTGGTAGGGCACTAAACAGATAGTTTCGTTTTGGTAGAATTGTCATTTTTATTATATTAGCTCTCCCTATCCATGAGCAGTTGATATTTGCCCAGTTATTTAAATCTGATTTAATTTGTGTGAGAAGTTTTTTATAATTGTTTTCGAAAAGATTCTGAGTCTGTCTTGGCAAATAGATTCCCAAATATTTTACACTATCTGAGGTTACTTTGAATGGGATTTCTCTTTCTAGCTCTTCCTGCTGTTTCTTGCTAGAAATATATAGAAAAGTTGAGGATTTATGAGGGTTTATTTTATAACCTGCAACTTTGTTAAAATTGCTAATTGTTTCCAGTAGTTTTTTAGATGATTTCTTGGGATTCTCTAGGTAGACCATCATGTCATCTGCAAGGAGTGAGAGTTTTGTCTCTTCCTTCCCAATTCTAATTCCTTCATTTTCTTTTTCTTCTCTAATTGCTGATGCTAACATTTCTAATACAATATTGAATAGTAGTGGTGATAATGGGCACCCTTGTTTCACCCCTGATCTTATTGGGAATGCTTCTAGCCTCTTCCCATTGAATATAATGCTTGTTGATGGTTTCAGATAGATACTGCTAATTATTTTAAGGAACAGTCTATTTATTCCTACACTCTCTAGAGTTTTTAATAGGAATGGATGCTGTATTTTGTCAAAAGCTTTTTCAGCATCTATTGATATGATCATATGATTTCTGATAGGTTTGTTGTTGATATAACTGAGTATACTAACAGTTTTCCTAATATTGAACCAACCTGCATTCCTGGAATAAATCCTACTTGATCATAATGTATTATCCTAGTGATGATTTGTAGTCCTTTTGCTAAGATTTTATTTAGGATTTTTGCATCTATATTCATCAGGGAAATAGGTCTATAATTTTCTTTCTCTGTTTTAACTCTTCTTGGTTTAGGTAACAGTACCATATTGGTTTCATAGAAAGAGTTAGGCAGAGTTCCATCTTTCTCTATTTTTCCAAAGAGTTTATATAGGATTGGAGCCAATTGTTCCTTAAATGTTTGGTAGAATTCACTTGTGAAACCATCAGGCCCTGGAGATTTTTTTTAGGGAGTTCAATAATGGCTTGTTGAATTTCTTTTTCTTAGATAGGGTTGTTTAGGTATTTAATTTCTTCTTCATTTAAACTGGGCAACTTATATTTTTGTAAATATTCATCCATTTCACTTAGATTATCAAATTTATTGGCATAGAGTTGGGAAAAAATAATTCCAAATTATTTCTTTAATTTCCTCCTCAGTGGTAGTGAGTTTACCTTTTTCATTTATGAAACTAACAGTTTGGTTTTCTTTTTTTTAATCAAATTGACCAGAGGCTTAGCAATTTCATTGGTTTTTTTCATAAAACTAACTCTTAGTTTTATTTATTAATTCAATAGTTTTTTTTTGCTTTCAATTTTATTAATTTCTCCTTTAAGTTTTAGAATTTCTAATTTGGTATTTAGTTTGAGGTTTTTAATTTGTTCTTTAATTTTTTTACTTGCATATTTAGTTCATTGATTTCTTCTTTCTCTAATTTATTCATATAAGCATTTAAGGATATAATACATCCCCTGACAGCTACTTTGAGAGAATCCCATAGGTTTTGGTATGTTGTTTCATTGTCATTATCTAGGATAAAATAATTAATTCTTTCTTTAATTTGTTGTTTGATCCACTCATTCTTTAAAATGGGGTTATTCAGTTTCCAATTAGTTCTTGGTCTATATCTCCCTGGGACAGTATTGCATATGATTTTTATTACATTATTATCTGAGAAAGATGTATTCACTATTTTTGCTATTCTGCAATTGATAGGTTTTTATGCCCTAGTACATGGTCAATTTTTGTGTAAGTGCCATGTACTGCAGAAGAAAAGGTATATTCCTTTCTATCCCCATTCAATTTCCTCCATAAGTCTATCATATCTAGCTTTTCTAACAATCTATTTACCTCCTTAACTTCTTTCTTGTTTATTTTATGATTTGATTTCTCTAAATATGAGAGTAGGAGGTTGAGGTCTCCCACTAGTAGAGTTTTGCTTTCTATGTCTTCCTGTGCTTCTTTCAGCTTCTCTTCTAAGAATTTGAATGCTATCCCATTGGGTGCATACATATTTGGTTTTGAAATCACTTTATTGTCTATGGTACCTTTTAGGAGGATATAGTTTCCTTCCTTATTTATTTTAAAGGTATTTTTTTGGAGTTGCTTTGTCTGAGATGAGGATTGCTACCCCTGCTTTTTTCACTTCAGCTGAAGCAAAATATATTTTTCTCCTTTTACCTTTATTCTCTATGTATCTCTCTGCTTCAAATGAGTTTCTTATAAGCCACATATTGTAGGATTCTGTTTTTTTAATTCGGTCTGCTATTCACATATGTTTTAAGGGAGAGTTCGTCCCATTCACATTCAAAGTTATAATAACTAAATCTTTATTGCCCTCCATGCTATTTTCCCTCTGTATTTTTCCCCTTCCCCCCCTTATCCGTATTCACAGTATTTTGTTTCTGAGTACCGCCACCTTCATTATGTTTGCCCTCCTATATCTACCCCCTCCCCTTCCTTTCCCTTTTCCCCTTCCCTTCCTTCTGTTAGTTCCATTTTGCTCCCTGTCCCTGTCTCCATTCCCCCCTCTCCTCTTCCCATTTTTAATACTTGAAAGGTAAGATGTTTTATAAGTTAACTTACACACACACTCAGTTAACTTTAAGCCAAGTCTGATGAGAGGAAGATTCAGGTGTTCCTCATCTCCTCCCTTCTTCCCCTCTATTACAATAGGTCTTTTGTACCTCTTAATGTAATGAGATTTACCCCATGTAATCTCTTCCCTCCTCCTGTCTCCTTCCTGTCCCCCTTTTTAAGGAGGAAGTGTTTTTAAATCATTTTACATTTTGTTCTATTTTTTCTATTTTTGGGCTTTTTTAAAACAGACTATTGCTGTCTCATGAAGTCAACAGTTTCCACATTCTTAAGATTTTCTTCATTTACCTTTTGCAACTCTTTTTCCAATTGGTCAATTCTGTTTTTGAAAGAGTTTTCCATTTGACCAATTGAGGTTTTGAGAGAATTATTTTCTTTTTGCATTTGTCCAATTGTATTTTCCAATGATTTGTTTTCTTGTTGCAAGATGTTAATTTTCTCTCCCAAATTTTCCAATTGATTTTTAAACTCCTCCCTTATTTCTTCAATGATGTCTTTCTGTGCTGGAGAGCAGGTCACATTCTCCTCAGAGGTTCTAGGTCTCTCTGAGTTAGTGTCTTTTCCTTCCAAGAATTTTTCTATGGATCATCCTTTGCACTGGCCTTTCTTCATTATCCTAAACTTTGTGCTGGGGAGGGGTTGGTTCACAGGGATTTTGATGTCGGGATCCCTAGAAGCTGTACTCACAGTGTAATATCTCCAGCTGCCCAGTGGGTTGTGCTAGAGGTTTTGCTCACTGAGTGTAAAATCTCCAGCTGTCCAGTAGAGGGTGCTGGTTTCTTTCTCTGGAGTGTCTGTGACCTTGATTGAGGCCCTCTCCCTTGGCCTGGAGGGAGTGGTTGAAGTTGTTAAATACTTTTCCCTTAGATAAATAGTGGGCTATACCTTGGGGTTAGGTGATCAGGCTCCCTATTGTCAGCTGAGGTGGTTTTGCTGCTTGGCCTTAGCCTGGGGCAGAGGTAGTCTGTAATTGTGTTTTTTCTTGGAAGAGGCTTCAGCTGAAATGGAGGTTTGGACTCTGAGTTTCTCCTGACTAGAGGAGCCCAGGGATGATGTCTGCAACTCTCCTGCTCAGGAACTCTCCCTCCAGCCCTGCTGGCAAGCTCCAGAAAGTCAGTGCCACCACCAATGCCTCCATGGTCAACCAGGCTCTAGCCTTGCCCATAATCAGGCTAATCTGCTGACTGATCCAGGCTCTCAAGATTTCACAGGTTCCATGCTTCCAGCAGAGTCCACCCTCTGTGCCCAGACTCACCCAGGATCTTGGAAGACTGATCCTGAGGTGAATGTTCTTCTCCTGGCTTTTCTTTCTGGGTTTTGTTGATTGGATTTCTGTTAAGAGGTTTGTTTCATACTATTTATAAGGGAAGATCAGGAGACTTTAGAACTTCGTCCATTTTCTCTCCGCCATCTTGGCCAGAAGTCCTTTGTAAATTATTGATGGCTGATAGACTGAACCTAAGAGCTCAGTAAATGTGATATTATGTTTCTTGGTTCCTGACAAGTTGATCATGGATAGATTTAACAGGAAGAACACAGAACAATAATGTTGATTTACAGTTTCTCCTAAGGATCCTGACATACAATTATTTTTAAACTTTGCAACATGTTAAGAAATGAATGGGTAAGTAGTTATATTACCTGCTCAGACACATACAATTTAGAATTGAACTGGGGAGCCAATTTCATTATTGAGTGGTTTTTTGAGTTGTACTTCTTTACTGATAGGTTTCATTAAAAAAAAACAATATGTGACAACATAATCAAAAGACCAATCAATCCGCTTATTAAGTACCTATTATGTGCCAAAGGATACAAAGACTAAAGTGAAGACCTCAAGAAGTTGGAATATTTTAATCTGATTTTGCAAAAAAGTGAATTGAATGTAAACTGTTGCAGATGATGTTCTAATGCACACACCTCACAGGTATATTTCATAGATTATTAATATATACAGAAGTTAGATAATTATATTGATATGTCTATTTTTGACTTAATGATTGAAACAAATACTCTTAATTTTAAAAGAAAAATATTTAAATGTTTTAGTGTGTATTATATATCATAAATTTTAAGTAACTTATGTTCCAGCTACTTAACTTTCTAAAATCCTTGTTATCTCTTAGTAATAGTGTCTTGTCTCCTCTCTAATGTATTGTCAGCATTGCTGCCAAAGTCTTCTTATTAGTAATGTCATTCTATTGTTCAGAAACTTTTCGTGGTTCCCTATTGGTTCTAGGAAAAAGAACACATTCATTTAAAGGACTCTACAATATGGCCCTTATTTACCTTTCCAGTGTCCCTTCTTACTTCACATTGTCCCCATCACATACTTTATGTAGCAACTAGATCATTTTTTATTTCCCAAAATTAATATACTGTTACCCCTTCCTCAGTCTTGAAATTTACTCTGGTCTCAATTCTGCCAATTTTGCCATCCCTTCTCCTTACTTCTTATACATACCCACTCCCACCCCACCCCTATACATAACAATCTTTATTCCTAGTGCTAATAATGATGATTATAGCTGACATTTACATAGGATTTTAAGATTTTAAAATACTTATACATAATTGTATATATATATTTAAAATATAAATATTATATATACAATTATCTCTATATATATAATCTCTCTCTCTCTCTCTCTCTCTCTCTCTCTCTCTCTATATATATATATATATATATATATAAAATCTCATTTGTTCCTTACAGCAATGATATGGAGCAGGTGATCCCCACTTATATATAGTTATCTTCCTGTCTATCCCTCATCCTCAAAAAGAACCAATGGTAGTAGGAGGGTGATGACTTGATTAGTAAGAGAATTGAATTTAAGTGGGGCAGAGCTGTGAAAAGCTTTCAGTCTCATTTTCTCCTTTAGAGTCCAGTGCAAGGTACAAGTCAAGACAACAGGTAATAATACCCAATGCAGTGGGGAAACCCCGACTTCTTCAAGCTGGATCTTTCCCAGTCTTGCTTTGTCTGAGGCAATGCCCAATTAGCAAGTAAAGGCTAGGTAAGAACTGAGGCAAAAGATCGTCCAGCTTGCCCTCATAAAAATTCATATCTAGATGAGGAAATAGAAGAGCTTCCCTCAGGGTGTCCCAGGCTGGATTTGGAATGCTCCTCCTAGAGCATTTTAATATTTTTTCTGAACCCTTTATTCTTTGTAGATCAGCAGTTTCATTCCTAATCTAGTCTCCTTGAGCAGAGAACATTTAACTTCTTTTTATCCTACTCAACTAGTATAGTGACTTAAACATAGCAGCAAATCGACTATTTGTTTAGCATAACTGAATATTGGTAAGATTGCTGACTAAAAAATGTGATTTTTCTCTTTTAAATCTTGTACAAAATTCATAGAGAGATTTCTTAAGAGATAAGAAAGGCTAGTGACTTTCTCTCTCAGAAGCAACTGGGTGGTATAATGGATGGAACTTTGGACCCAAGTCAAGGAGACCTGAGTTCAAATACTGCCTGTTTAATGTTTAACCAGTTATGTGACCTTAAGCAAGTCATTTAATCTCTCAGACTCTGTTTCCTTATCTGTAGCATGAGAATGTTGTGACATTTGAAAGATAATACACGTTAAAACACATTGCTGGTCTGGTTTATATAGTTATTCAGATCACCTCATCTGTTCTTTCTGTGTTGATTTCTTTACATTGTCCCCTCTGTCCTAAGATCATTTTAACTCCTTGAAAGCTGAGTCTTCTTTTGTCTTTCCCCTTTAGCGCAGTGGCTGGAACATAACAAAGGTTCAATAATGTTTGTTGACTGAATGAACATAAGAAAGGCAGAATTGTATTATGAATTGAGAGCTGGCTTTGGAGTAATAGAGATCTGATTTCAAGTCCTGACTAACCAAAACTAACTTTGTGAACCTGAGAATTTTAAATTTTTAGTGACTAAACAATTCTTTAAGACTATAAATTGCAGAGTGGGGTGTCAGTCCACATTGCTAGAGAGAGTTTGCTTACTGTGAGTTTCATATATCAATGAAATCACAGGGAGGGATTTAAAAATGGCATGTTAATCAACAATTATGTTGTCAATCATTATGCTGGAGATATAAAGACAATAATGAAACAATCCTTGCCTTCACTAAGCTTACATTCTATGGGGGCAGGAATAGTTGACATAACTAACGTTTACATAGCACTTACTCTATGCAGAAAATATGCTAGGCTCATATGATCCTCACAAACCTAGGTGGTAGGTACTATCCCCATTTTACAGATGAAGAAACTGAGGCAAGTGGACCAAAGTCACATATCTAATAAGTGTCCAAGGGAAGATTTGGACTTGAGTATTCTCAACTACAGATCTGGTGCTCTATATACCTCACCACCTAGGTATGTCTGTACATGTTTTCAAAGAACATTTGTGTACAAATACACATGTATATATTATACATATATAATATATATTGTATATAATATAAGCAATGAGTCATTTGTATACATTTATGTTTATGTAGATGCATGTGTATACAAGAATACAACTTGTATTTATATGTTTACATGTATATATGAGTACATGTGTAATGATGCAGACACACAGAGACACAGACAGACACACACAGATACACATCTATATATACACACATATCTATCTATCTATCTATATATGTATATACACACACATGTCTCATGCATATACCTGTGCAGGCCTGCATGCTCATATGTGTGTATATGTGTACATGTACATGTACATGCATACATGTACATGTATATGTAATTTTTTCATTGGGTTTAAAATAGAGAGTATTCATATGGGACAGGGCCAATCAAAGGATAGAAGACATCATTTGAGAGTGTTAAAGCAGATAGTCAAAGTAAAAGTCTTGTTGATAGCAACAAAACAATTGGAAGAACTTATTGAATGTGTACAAAAATGTTGTCCATGGTTTCCAGAAGAAGGAGTGCTCAATGCTGAAAAATGGGAGACTGTAGGAAGACTGATGAGCGAACATTGTAGAAAGGAAAGTCAGGAGATATTTCCTATAGGAGTCTTTGCATTATGGAATATTTAAAAAATCTGTATGAATCCCCCCCCCCCCCCCCGGAGATGTTCCTTTGGCTCAGAGGATATTAAAAGTTGATGTAGCTGTTAAAACTATTCAGCAGGAAAATAAGAGTAAAAAGGAAAAGGAAGAAGAAGAACGGTTGCCTCTACCTCCAACTCCACCTTCTTCTTCTTTCCTTAACAACACACCCGTTTCTCCTTTATGATCTAAAGAAGAAAACACTAACAAGATAAGGGGCCTGTGAATGTCATTCAAAAGGCTGCTCAAACAGTAGATAAAGGAAAGGAGATTCCATGAAACATGAAAGAGTTATTGTTTTCATTTCCCACATTTGTGGAACCTGATCCAAAGATACCAGGGAGTGTTTTGAGAGAATACGATAATCTAGATTTTAAAACATTTCAGAAATTAAAATCAGCAACAAGCACATATGGCAATACTAGCTCATATGTTTAAACTATGGTAGAAACATTAACCAGTCAAATATTAGCTTCGGAAGGTTGGACTATGATAGCAAAAAACTGCTCTTACACCAGGAGATGATTTACTATGGAAAACTTAATTTTTTGAGAATTGTATTAGTCAAGCTAAAAAGAAATGAAGCATCAAGGTTAAGAATAGCATTTGAAATGTTCACTGGCACTGGTCCATGGACAGGTCTATTAAGTAAACAAACTGGGTGTACCTTTCAAGCTTATGAACAAATATCCATTGCCACAAAACAGGCATGGCTGAAATTGCCCAAAAAGGAAGGAGGCAATAATTTATAAAAAAAAAAAAAAGTAAAACAAGGAACTAATGAAGATTTTGCGTAATTTCTTACTAGGTTGCAACAGGAAGTTTGAAGGAGTGTGAGACATCAGACAACTTGTTTGCTCAGGGTGATTCATTTATCTCGACTTTGAAGTTAGCAATAATAATAGTGTAGTGAAAGAGAATAGTTTTATGGACACTTGGGAAAATAAATATTAAAAGTGGGGGGGAGGCTAGGTGGTGCAGTGGATAGAGCACTGGCCCTGGAGTCAGGAGTACCTGAGTTCAAATTAGGCCTCAGACACTTAATAATTACTTAGCTGTGTGACCTCGGGCAAGTCACTTAACCCCATTGCCTTGCAAAAACCTAAAAAAACCCCAACTAAAAGGGAATTTATTTGAAGTTAGAGAAACAGAGAGACAGTGAATATTCACAGATGAGAAAGTTATACGTTAAATAAACAACCACAAAAGAAATGCTATTTGACTTTGAGGAAGTAAATTCTAGAAAGACAAGAGAATCAGGTCCATTCTAAAGTACATAATTTGATTATTACAGAAAATAATGGGACACAAGGATTTAAAAACAGGAACCCCCCCCCAAAAAAAAATTTAGGGCTGTCCCCTTAAAAAGAAATTATTTGAACTCTACCTGAAGAGCGGGCAGAGGATATTCCAATTAGGCTGCGGGATTTTTGAGTGACTGTTTGCCTTCTCAAAAGTTATTCTAGTTAAAATCGTGAAGTTTTAAATATTAGAACCTTTGAATGGAAAAAGTATTGTGAAAAATGGAATCATGTATGTTATTTATATAGCTGTAAAAATAAAGTTTTAAGTTAAGAACAATATGTACTAAAATCAAAAAGAGCTAATGGAAAAAAGACTATAGGAACAATATATTAAGAGAAAATGTAAGTAGTTCAGTATGAGTAATGGGTTCTGAAAGAATTGGGAAGAGAAAAAAAAGCTTGCAAGGAAAAATGAAAAGGCATACAGAAAAAGGTTTGGGTTTTTTTTTTAAGCATTTGTTCAATATGGAAATTTGTTAAAGCATGTAGAAAAATGGTCTGAGCCGGTTGCAAGTTTGACTTTGTATAAGTAAAAAGATAGATTTTGGAAGCTCCTGAGAAGTGATTTACAAATCAATGTAAGGAGAGAAAAAGTATGGAGATACTAAATAGAGAGATACATGTTTAAATGCAGTTGGGGTAAGTTTGAAGTTGTATTACACTGCTAATTTTGCAATATCTGACAGTAATTGATTGAAGAGTAATAAACTCCCAAATATGAAAAGTTTGATATGAAAGCAATTGCTAGGTAAATGTTAATTTTTATGTTATTATTGTTTCTTAATGTGAAAATACACATAACTGATTAAGGTGTTGGTTAAAAAAGTTTTTTGGGAGCAGCTAGGTGGCGTAGTGGATAAAGCACCGGCCTTGGAGTCAGGAGTACCTGGGTTCAAATCCGGTCTCAGACACTTAATAATTACCTAGCTGTGTGGCCTTGGGCAAGCCACTTAACCCCATTTGCCTTGCAAAAACCTAAAAAAAAGTTTTTGATTATGTTTTATGGCTTCTCCAGAGTCATAGGAGAAAAAAAGAATGAATGGATATGCCAAGGGACAGAATGGCCTTTATAGAGGCTGGGAGTCTGCCAAAACCATTATCAGCACAGACTTCTGAATTATGTACAATTAATCAGGCTTTAAAAATTGCTAGAAAGGGGGGGAAGGTAATATTTATACAGATTCAAAATGTACATGGGGTATAGTTCATGTATTTGGAAAACTTTGGGGTGAATGGGTAATAATACATAGTAAGGGTAAAGAATTGGGACAATATTACCTTGATATCTCAAAGCATGGGGAATCTCTAGTTCCCACAACATCATTTTGTCAATGAAGATAGAAAGCTCTTATAAGTTAGAGCATTAATAAGTTAGAATTGCACTGATAAAGAAAAGAAGAATTTTCAGACTTTTAGGTTTTTGAAAAGGAAAATAATTTAAAATTATTTTGTGTATGAGTTTTGGAATTCATAAGATTAATAAGAGAAGAAAGAAAATCTTGTAATCATATAAAGGGATTTTTAGAAACAGCTGGTCTTAGGATTTTTTTTCGTGTATTGCATAGTTCTAGGGAATAAAAGGGAACATACATTAAATTGAAATGTGTTATGTGTGATTAGTACCCTTCCTATAAGAACAGATTCAAACAATTTGTTTTGAAAAATTTTAAATTGTGTTATAATAACAAACCATGAATGAATCGACATATCATCCATCACATTTGTAAACACTTGTTATAAGAAAAATTAGAGAATACCTTGCCAACAGGTTATATCTCTTCAAGGTCTTTTTGGTCCAGAGAGTTTGTGAAAAGTTGTGTTCTTCTACTTTGTGTTTATTATATGTAAGATCAATTAATATCTGTTATTTATATATGTATCTTGTAATACAGACATTGGTAAAAGGTTTACACTGAGTTTTTTAAAAAAAAATTACATATATAAAACTACATGGAGAATCCTATTTTCTTGTTGAAGATAGGAATGTATTTGAACAAGAGGAAAATAAACTTCCAAAACAGATGCGAAGAAATTTGTGTGTAATGGATATTCAGTTATAAAGTTAACTTAAAGAGAATTTGTTGTTTTTGCTTTAAGAGAATTAGATGTCAGCATGGAAGCACTGGCCCTGGAGTCAGGAGTACCTGAGTTCAAATTAGGCCTCAGACACTTAATAATTACTTAGCTGTGTGACCTTGGGCAGGTAGGTTAAGAATTTAATGTTCAATTTTAAAGAAGCAAATTGGTAACTCAGAAGAAGAGTGTATAAGATTGGGAAGTATATCTGTATTGCAATTATTTTCAATAAGGGTCTTTGAAAAATGATTAAGAAATTAAAAATAATGTAGCCCTAATTAGATGACTTATTAATGAATAAGATGCTGAAGAGTATTATCAATAAGGTGATCTACTTTTGGGAACAAACTATTTTATTGTAATGATGTCAAAGCCTATAATTAATGATTGATTGCTTTGTAGAGGTAATGAGGAAAAATATCAGAAGTTCTGGCCCTCTGGGTTCCCTGAAATTTTTAAACAATGTGATGGGCCTTATTCTAGATCTGCAGGTCCAAGCATAAATACAATAATGGAAAGGACCTGATCAATTATTAATCTGGGGTTGAGGGCATGCTTCTGTTTTGCCCACAGATGGAGAAACCATCTGGATACCAGAAAGGAACATCAGATAATGCAGACCAGATGAATCAAATAATACAGATAATGAATGAATTATACTTAAGAAATTGAAAAAGAAAAGATAAGAGGAGAAAGAAGTACAGACCATGCAAAAAGAGAGCACAGCATGGACTTATAGGATAATTTGTGATGCTTACATTAATCATGAACAATTTGGAGACTGTAAAAGAAACTGAATATTGGACTTTTGTTCAAAAGCATTCATGTGTAACTACTATGCAATGGGGAGAAAGTATGGCTGAAATTGTAATGATAGGGGAAGCTGCAAAATATTTGAGATATAACAAATTTACTATTGGAAATATCAAAGATGAGATGCTGAGAAGAGAACGTAGGTATAATGTTTCTGGCTTAAATAGAATGACACTTATATAGTTTTGTAAAAAGTGTACTGTTGAACCATGTATTAAATTAAGTTGCCCTTTTTGATAAAGTCATATGGAAAGAGTATATATAAGACTGCTTATCTGTATGCTATCCTCCACAGTGTAATGTGTAAGTGCCTTGAAAACAAGAACTATTTCTCCCTTTCATATATCCCTCATACCTAGTATAATGCTGTCTATGTTGTAAGCATAGAATAAATACTGACTGACTAAAAAAAATTAAAACTAATCATTCAAAAATAGATTTGATCCTTTTCATTTTATGAACTTATTAGTGAGCATGCTTCCTGGTACTTTTATTGGTATTATATTTTATTCCCATTTGTCTCAAATGTCTTTTTTCTCTAGGAAAAAATGCATGGGAGCATTTAGGACCTTAGCAATGTTAGGAGTTCTGTTTGTAGAGAGTATTGAAGGTATAAAAAGATTTCCTAAGAACCTCCTTACTTACATTTACATGCTTGGGATTTTTAAACATAAACATTTTCCACCTTGGGTTGTATGTCATACTCCATATAGAGGAATTTATGATCTTTCGATTTTTTTTACAAGTGTGGACTTTTCCTGATAAAGCTATTTTGTGGGGGGGGTATTCCAGGCCGTATTAAAACCAATTATATACCCAGAAATAGGGTTAGCTAATTCAGAAATATGGAAGGCTATGGCAGCAATAGATGAGATAAGATTTATACAGTGGAATATGACACAGGACAAAAAATCTTATGCAGAAGAAAAATTGTCAATGCCTGTATGCACAGGACCAAATTATTGCTTTCATGATAGAATCTTCTTTTTTTTTTGGCAAGGCAATGGGATTAAGTGACTTGCCCAAGGTCACACAGCTAGGTAATTATTAAGTGTCTGAGGCTGGATTTGAACTCAGTTTCTCCTGACTCCAGGGCTGGTACTCTATCCACTGTGCCACCTAGCTGCCTCTTCATGATAGGATCTTCCAAAAATGTCAATATTATTAGAGAAAAAGAGTAGTATAATACTAACTGTTATAATTGCACTATTGGAGCATGTGTAGATAAAGAAATGTGAATGATATTGTTTTTATATTAAGACAATCAAAATTTGCTATATTACCCACTAAGGTAGTAGGTTGGCATATGTCTCCTGCTGATGAGTTTTTAGAAAAAGTATTAAAAACAACTAAGCAAAAGAGATGCGAGTTGCACTGTGTTTGGAATACTAAGTATTATAGCAGCTATTGTAGCTGCTACATTCACTACTATGTCCATACAAGTGATAAATAAGGAAAAGGTGAAGCAAAATGTATTCAAGGATTGTCAAAAAATATTCTTAGAGCATTAATGGCTCAGGAGAGAATTAATGAAGACCTTTATCATTTGATTAACGCATTATAAACCAAGGGAATCATGTGGATAAGATTACAATTACAATGTGATTATAGATTTTCTGCTATTTGTGTTACTCCTTTAAAATATAATACTTCACTTATTTCTTGGGATAATATAAAGATTATTTGAATGGAATATGGTATAATGATTCTATAACTATGGATATGAATCAATTGCATAAAATTGTTAAGGATATTTCATTGGCACCTAGGATGGAAATTGACTCAGATGTTGATAATTTGTTTAATTATATAAATTTAATTATGTAAATAGATTTGATCCTTTTCATTTTATGAACCTATTAGTGAGCATGCTTTCTGGTATTTTTGCATTATTTTTGGTATTATGTTTTATTTTCCTTTTTTTCTCTGGGACAACACTTGGATACTGTAATACACCTCTTAAATCTTCAGCATAAGAAGGGGGAATTGTAGAGGGCCAACTTCTGTAGGGTTGGGATGCAGGGATCCCTGGAGACAGAGGTTACCAGGGATAAGCATGTGTTCTTGCTCATTAAACGGATTGGTTGGCTCACCAATAAACCCTGACCTAAACATTTGTGGAACTAAAAGTGTATGGGAAACTTTATGATAAGGAAGTCCACAGACTTCAAAAGATAAATATTGTAAATTTATCCAGGGAAGTCAGGCAGCTGGATTTTGTCTGACTTGTCATGTCTGAGATAAGTTTTTTTTTATGAGTCTGGATATTCAACAATAAAGTTAAGAGATGGTTTTCTTGACATTAAGTCGTTGTTGGCTTTCTCTTCAACCCAGCTCCCATCAATATTCCGGCTCACACTGGATCTATCATGGGCGATAAGGGGCAAGTTCTTCCTAGTCATCTTCAAAAAAATTCATGCATCTTGTTTAATGGGTAACCTCTCTAACTGCACACTGATCTCTGGCTCAGTCACATCTAGACTTATGCTTCTGTGTCTGGGAAGAAAAAGTGGAGGCACTAGGTGGGATTCTTTGTGTTATATGGAGCTGAAGAGTCATATCACACACACACACACACACACACAAAAAAAAAAAAACCTTGGCTCAGTGAGAAGAGACCAGATGTTCTGAGCTTCATCCTTGACTCCTGTCAGTCCATTTTTTTTAAAACCAGGAAACTGATGAAATTAAGAATGGACACTTCAAACCTAGGATATGTTAGAAAGTGTTTCTGAGTTAAAGTATCATTCACTTAAAAATTAATATGAATGTTTTGTTTATGAGAGCCTGTTTTCCTGGTAGATTAGCTCTGACCCTATACTTCCTTTGGTCAGGTTGGTCCCTTAGTGTCATGACCACTGTGGGTTTGAAGGTACACATGCATGGGCAGGATAGGGAAAAAGTTGTGTCCTGCCCCCCCCCCCCCCTTCATCCCTGGTGGCTAGTGATTTCATAATGGGCATGGGGAGGCAGGAACTAAAGCCTCAATAAACTGAGACAGGAGATGAGGGTATTCAGGAAACCAACAAAATGGTCCACATGCAGTAGTTTGGAGGCACAAAGCTGAGAGCTCTCTTCTCCCTTCAGGCTTCTATGCCAGCCTGAATGGGAATATTCCTCCTTTCTCTACTATTGAGGTTCTATTCTCGCTCCCAGGAAAACTTGCTCCTTCTCTTTCTCTTTGAAGTTATATCTACCTATTGCCACTGTCTTCAGGTTCCTATGTTGGAGGCACTTCAGAAAAAAATGCTTATAATATAGTTGTCTAGAATGTATAGAATTGGGTGTGTGTATACTAGTAGATGGGAGAAACAATTTCATTTAGACTAAATTTTAGAGGGTGGTGCTTGAGCCGAGATTTAAAGGGAAGCAGAGGTTAAGGAGGGAGTTCAGTCCAGGGACAGGGAACAGATAATGCAGGAATAGGAGTTGGAATGTTTTGTATGAATGAAGAATAGCAAGAGCAGCAGTTTGAGCACAAAGGGAGGAAGGTAGGTTGGAGTCAGGATATGTAGTTTTACATTCCCATTGTAGGAGTTTCTACTGGAACTGAGAGGTAGAGGTTGGAACTGATTGAATAAGGGTGTGAAGCATTTAGAAGGATGCTTTAGAAAAATCACTTGAAGAGAATGGTTTAGAGAAGGACAGAGATAAAATAAAGAGTGAAAGGGTCTTTTTTACAAAAAGCAAAAAGTTTTCATAATTATCAAGGGGAGAGGTAATGAGGTTCTAACCTAGGCTGTTGGGCATGGGATATGAAAGATGTGGAGAAATAATTCTTAATCCTTAGAAATTAATTATAGAGTGAGAAGTCAAGGATGACAATAAATTAGAAAACCTGGATGATTGGAAAGGCCTGTGGTATCCTAGACAGAAATACAGGAGTTCAATAGATGAGATGTCTTTTAGAGAAAAATGAGTTTTGTATTGGGCAGGTTAATTGTTTTTCTGTGACATACATAAGCCATTTTTTAAAAATAATACACTGGAAAAGATCATTTCAAGATAAAACATTATGTATTCCTTTATAAAGTTCTCTATGATCTTATTTTTTAAATTCAGATTTCTATATAATAGATTTACTTATGTAAATTACAATTATGTTTGGCATTTATTTATAAAAATCATTATGGATGACAATTTTGGGGGGGAAAAAGGAAAATTTTTTTAGGCTACTAAGCTCACTCTTTCAATACTACTCAATTTAAGTAGAAATATCAACCACCTGAAGTAGAATAATGGCATTAAGTTAGAAACATTACTGTTTCAAGTTTTTAGAGAGACCAAAGATATTAATTACTGTACTAACCAGAGATAATATAGTTACTGGTATTTCTGGAATTGTGAGAGCTCATCATTATTTGATTTCATGACCTCTCAGTTTTCAATGACATGTACTTATTTAGAAAAGAATCACATGAACTTCTGACATTATGCAGTGGTTTTGTGCTTATTATCTTGGAAATAAGCGTGTTTTATATGAAAATGTAAGTATCTGTGTATGTGCTAAAAAGGTTAATATTTGAATTCTAGACAGCACTAGTGCTCTATCTTTGGCTAACACCATGATTGTCATTCTGATGGAAATTAATTTTATCTTAAAAAGTTGTTGAAAATTTTGTGTCCTTTCTTTTGAAGAGAATTGTGAAATAGCAGTTGAAAGTATGTTTTCCCTAAGGGGCAGAGGTGGGGAACCTTTATTCCATCAGAAGAAATCTTAAAAATTAGCCTGCTATATTTGGTCAAACATTTAAATCACCCACAAAAAGCTTTTAGATTTATTGAAATTTGAGTTTCACTTGTGGTTCCCTTGGCATCATCAGGATAAAAGACTTTGCCAATCTTATATGACCCTGTCGAATGTTCCTGCTTCTGCTACAGAGGGGGAAAAAACAGAAATCTCTTTTGGGAGAGTAGTCTCTCCTGATAGTATCCTATCTAGTTGTCAAGTTTACAAAACACTCCAAGAAGCCTACAGATTGAACAAAAAAGAAATAATACACTTTCAGTTTTAGCTTTTTTTTGAAGTTGGACAAGCTGTTAGTAACACCTTCGCAGTTTGGTAAGATTTTTACGATCTCCATTCATCATCCTAGAGAAACTGGATGGATGGATGATACTGTGCAATTTGGAATTTTGGAACAAGTATACAGAAGCATGTGAAACAGTTTTGTGGATTGGGAATCTCTTTATTCAATCTTCCTTGCCCAGAGTGGTTGGGCTTGTTCACATCACTACTTTTCTGCTCTGGGATTCTACTATGTAACTCTCTAATTGGGGCAGCCATCTGTCTCTGTGTTTTTCTGATGGAAATGTTTGTCATGATTAGCAGTGCTGAAATGGAAGGTCCATTGGTCCTGAGATCAGAGGTCTTGGGCAAGTCATTTAACCTCTCTCAATTTCATTTTCTTCATTTCTAAAATGTAGGAGTTGGCTTAAATGGCAGCCAAGGTCTTCCATTTCTAAAGGTCTGATTCTTAGGCTATTATAAATGGATAAATATATATTCTGTATTTTATTTTAGAAGCAGGGATAGACATAGGGTTTATTTTCATCAGTTCTTGGTATGGTCATCTCAGTATCTTTAATATTGACTCCAAATCAGTTCAACATCATGAACCAAGTTGAATTCTTTCATGAATAGTTCAGCAATATTCCTTCTTCCCCTGCTACTTGTGTGTGAATATACAACCAGTACTGAGGACTTGGTTCAAATTCCAATTCCACTATTTATTTAGTACAGTTAATTCTACCTTTTTTGGACCTATTCCTTGTCTAGGCACTGCATGCACATATTTTCATAGGAGATCCTGATACTCCTAAAAAGATAATCTATCCAAAGATGAGAATTCAAGAAAATCAGGCTAGATCCCTAAAATAATTATAATAATCTGATTTTAAGCCAGTTCTGCTTGGCTTACCATAGCAGTTCATATTTGTGGGCAAAAGAAACAGATCTGCTAAGCAGAACTAACTGCTTCCTTTTCCATTTGCTTAGTATCCAGGATGAAGACCAAAGCACGGGAACACTAGGCTGTGATGGATATCTCTGGCATTCTAGTCTTGATGTGGCACCTTGGTTGTCTATTTGCTACTTTTGGTTTTTCTTGCCTTCTTTGTAAAACGAGGAGATTGGCTTAGAAGTTGCTTAGAGTTCTCAACTGTAGGATATGCATGGAATAAGTTTAATTTCCAAGCATCACCAACTCTAGATCAATGTTTCTCTCACTGGCAAAGGCTCTCTCACTTTCTTCTCTCTCTGTTTCTCTCCCTCTTTCTCTATTTTATCTACACATTTACTTATCTTCCTGTCTGTCTGTCTGTCACCTAGGATTTCAGAAGAACTCAAGTTTAGTCCTACCCCAGTCATTTATTATACAACTGCACGTTATTGACATCTATGTCTTCTTCATCTGCAAAATAAGATATTAACCTACCTTGTCTACCTCCCAAGTTTCAGAAGATCAAATGAGAAGCTTTCATGGAAGCTCTATGAAAACCTCAACTTGAGGGTCCTTTTAGAAATTAATTGATAATAATGATATGCTTAGGCATATCAATATAGAGCAATATTTTTAAAGGTAAAAAGAATGAGAAGACCCAGGAGAACATTATACACTGATATAGCAACATTATGCATGAGATGATCAGTTAGGATGACTTAACTCTTGTCAGCAATATAGTGATTGAAGACAAGTGAAAAAGACTTATGATGGAAAATGCTATCCATATTTAGAGAAAGAACTGAAGGAGTCTGAACACAGATCAAATCACATCATTTTTACTTTGTTTTTTTACAGATTTATCTTTTTGTTCTGTATCTTCTTCCACAACATGACTAATATGAAAATATGTTTTGCATGATTGTTATGTATGACCTAGATCGGCTTGTTTGCCATTTTAGAGAGGAGGGAGAGGAGGAAGATAGCTAAAAGAATTTGGTACCTCAGAATCTTTCAAAAATTTAATGTTGAAAATTATCTTTATGTAATTGGAGAAAATCAAATAATATTAAAAACAAACAAAAAGGTAAGAATTATCAAAATAAAAAATTAGCTCCTAAGGGAAAATTTTAAGGTGCTTTAGTGACCCCTTGGGACAAGAGAACCACCCTAAAAACCCCAATATCTTTGTGGGTACAAATGACCTCATGTCCCTCCACTATGAATCTGTATAATTTATAATTTAATTTGTAATATAATAAACCTGTATAATCTGTAATTTTGGAGTCTTGTTTTATTGACCCAAATTAATTTTTACCTTTTGTGTATTGTAGCTATGTAGGCAGCCTTATGAACAGTTACATCTTTACTTCATCATCATGGATAGAGTTCAGGAGATGTGAATCTTTGCATCTTTACCGAAGCAGAAGAGACCTAGAGACCCTAGGATATATGACCAGGAATGAATAGAACTAGGTCATTATTAGAAAAAAGAATGTCTGGTGCAATAAAGACAGTCTCTACTAAGAATGACATATGTCATGAAATACTTGGAACTGAGTGGTTTTGTCAGTGAAACCAATGCTGAAAAGGAGTTCTTGACCTCTAATCCTAATATTTACGGAGTTAGAAGGAAATGCTAAAGCCACAAGTTAGGATAAAAGTAATTATTTGGGGAAATATTTTGGTATTTATGATATACAGATAAATAGAGAAGGGACAGTAAGTTCATAAGTGTTTTGTACTATTGGCTTTCCATGTGACATCGTTTGAAAATCAACAAGTTGAGCCCCATCCGGACCATTTGGTTCCCAGTACTAGCCTCATAGCTCTAATATATTTTTTGTCTTCTCAGAAGCAAAATGTGAATCTCAGTGTTCAAAAATCTTAATCAGATGATAAGAATCATGGATTTAGAAAATTATGATCAAACTCAGGGCTCTTTTCAGTTTTACCAATAATTTCTAATAAAGTGATAGTGTTTCTGAAAAGTGCTTCAGATGTTCACATTCTAACATTTATCTGTTTTAAAAATCATTTCCACCTCTTCCAGTAAGCAAAACAGCTTGGTAGAGAGGTGATGTATCAAATAATATGTAAAACAGCAGAATAACGAAAGGTTAGTCAAGTTCCTCATTTGTAAAAGAAACAATAGCAGCATCTAGTTCACAGAGTTAGTATGAAGATCATAATCGATGTGTACAAAGAGCTTGGCAAATTTTAAAGCCATTATTATTTTAATTTGAAAGTGTGGATTGTTTTTTACCCCATACTAAAAGCAGAAACAATTAGCAAGGTTTAAAAAAAGAATATAAAAATTTTGATCTATCCCAATGAAAAAAAAGTACTATCGACCTAACAGATGTTAAGCAAAGCAAGATTATTTCCCCCTCTGTAATTTTTTTACTACAAAGTTCCAAAAATCAAGCTACCTTCAAATAATAATTTTAGTTTCATGCTTTGAAATAGCAGAAATATTGACATTTTGTTTAGTTTTCAAAAGTGACTAGGTCCATTAAAATTGATCAGTCTTTAATACTTGCCCAATGCTTTGCACATAACTTTATACTCCTTCATCTACTCCAGTGCTCCCAGAAGTCCTCTTTATGACAGAGGTGACCCTAAGTTCTTCAAGAGTGTGATGGTGCATTCCATGTTTGACAGGGTCTACTTCCAACCTAGAGAGACTTGGGAGAGTCTGGGCATCTGAGGACCAGACTGGTTCAGTTTTTCTGTCTGATTAATCAATAGGTAGCCACAGGATTATGATATTTTTAATCACACAATTCCTTTCCATTCTATCTAAGGCTTAGAGGGGTTGTTTGTGATTTGTAAGAGTTTACACATTGGTGAAATCACAAATCTAAACATGGACCTTAGAAGTAAATGATAATCAGAATGCCACATTGATATAAGCATGGAAGACTGGTTTTAAGATTTCATTAGATCTGAGGTAAGGAAAACAATAATATTTTCTTCTTTATTTGGCCATCTCCAGTCATCTTGATTCATATCTGATCACTGGACCTAGATGACTCCGGAGGAGTCTTAGCACAGCCGCCCCCACTCAAATCTAATTCACGTGCATGGCATGGCACCACCTCCCTGATGTCATGGTCTTCTTCAAAAATGAAGGATAAAACCCCCATTATTATTATAATTAAAGGGGGTGTTTCCAGGAAAACAAAATATTTCCTCCATAAGTTCTAAGCTTTATGTTGAAATGGTTAAGTAGGCATTAGTGTTCCTATTTTTATACTTTCATATAAGCCAAAAAATGACCTACTAGAAACATTACTGAAGCAGGAGTTGGGAAATCTTTGGTCTTATATGCCTCGCAACCTCTCAGTCTCAGAATTTGAGAGTAGTCGATTTTTTGGGGGTACCTTCTAAATTGCAAGATGATTTTCATTTAGCACAAATTATAGAGGTTTTCAGTATTAGTCTTTTGCTTAATGGTTTGCTCTAGTCCTTATTGTTTGTGATGGTTTCAATGCTCAGTAAATTATTGATAGTCCTGGATTTTTATTTTAATTTGCTTAAAAGCTACTGATTTGGTCTGCGATTTGATTTGTGATTCTGATGTCTTTTTAAAGTTCAATGAAGCTACTTTTTATCTTTCATGTGAAAGGAATTGTATTAATTTTTAACCTTTTTTCAATTTCTCTTAATTTATATAACCAGTGTATTTGTCTTAGTGGGATTTCAGAAACTCAAAATTTAAAATCAAATTGAATGCAATGTGTTTTCAAATATATTTCTATTGGTTATAGAAACATGTGAAGATGCCATAGCTTTCCAAGAAGATGAAAATTTCTAGAATAAAAAAATTTCTAGAGTAAAAACAAATAATATGAATAAATTAATCCTAGTAAATAGACTGTTTTAGTCGCAAAGAAATTAATACTAACTAGATCCTATTTGAAAAAGGATCTGGATTTCTTCATTGTAAATGCATCAGATTCTTGTCCTGCTTTTATATAATAGCTTTGCCCACACTATTTAAAAAAAAATCCCACATTTTGCTCTGCTCCACAATGAGTGTGCACACAGAAACTTTCCGGATAGAAATCTGTGTAGTAAATGTGATGTTTGTAACACAGTGTAGAAAGAGAATCTTCCTTTAGTTACCAAGCGGGACATTGTCATTTGCTGCCTCGTAACCATTCCTTTTGACAGCACTATTGGCTAATATCCATATATATTATGTTCTTAAAAGAACCATGGGTATATTTTTCTAAAAACACTCGTTTGAACCAGGAGAAAATGAATCTTTTCAATTTTCGCATTATTTAGGACAAAACGGTATGAGAGCAAGTTTAGAAAACAATTTTATTAGACAAATTATTTAGACAAATTATACACAGAAAGCTCTGCCACTTGTAACTGAGGCCTCCAAAAAGTGTTTTGTGTATTTGTATAATAGGCAACACATCAAAATAGGCCTATTTTTAAATATTGTACATGGTTAACAATTTGTTTATAACTAAAATCACTTCAACTTCTGGTATGTCCCTACATAGCTTCTTGTAAAGATTTCTTTTTCTTTTTTTAAATCATATTTTTGAATGAAATCATGGATTTTACAAGGGAAAACAAGTTGTGCATGCACTTAGAGACTTGCTGCCCTGGAAACAAAATGGTCTGTGCATGATAAGAAATCATTCTGCCTTACACAGTAGACAATATTTGAAGATTTAGTACAAAAACAGTGACAGTACAAGATGCTCCCCAGAACAGAATTACCATCAAAATAGAATATATCTGAAGAATATACTTTTAAATTTCTCCTAAAGCAATTCACATTGGCTGATTCCTATATCAATCCTAGCCATGGAATGAATTGGATTAAATTAAGCATATGACTGCATTAAAAAAAATGCAGGATTAAGTTACTTGCTTCCTACTTACCACGTTTTAATTTAAGGATTACAAACTGAAAGCTCATTCTACATTTCTAACAAGTAAGAATGTGACTTTAAAAGGTTCGTGCCCAAAGGAGCACTGGTTTTTGCTATTGTCTTTCTCTATACTTGGCACTAATGTAAAAATTACTTAGCTCCTCTAATAAAACTAAATTCCAAAGGGATTAAAATGAGAGCCTGGTCTGTTTTTTTTTAAAACGGATAATATATGACAGTAATTAAGGCCCTATCAATATTTTTCAAGGGCTACCCCTCCTTCCTACTAACATAGCTATTGTATTGATTGGTCTACTGCTTTGGAAGAGAATTTATTAACCTTCAATGATCTATGTTTAAACTCTTATAGAGCTATATTAGCTGTCATGGATGTGGTTTAGCTAATAGCATTTTCCATTTATCTAATTAATTAAAAGCAAAATTATCAAGGTTAGCTTTATACACTTCTGAATAACAAATGCAAAACCTATTCAAATGAGTTACATCTAGGTACAAACACTAAATTGCCCTGGATGTTCTAATAAAAAAAAAAAGTATAATATATGCTCAGGTTGGCAAACAATGCAGTCACAATCCCATGAAAGCAATCAGCCTTTTCTAACTGAAAAGACCCACTTCACTGTACATCTTTCCTGTATACAACACTTTTTTTTTAAAACTAAAGCTTTATTAAATGAATTGCGATAGCAATGGCCACCATGTTATATATATATATACACATTATATAGGTGCATATATATGTATATATATGAGATACTAATTTATTTAACACGACAGGTTTCTGCCACATGATAAAGTTTACTGTACATAAGAAAAAAATTTTAATACTGTACAATCACATAAAGGTCATATGCACTGTTGCAGTGCAAGAGTAAATTTAACTGTAGTTTTTACTGGCATAGTGATGGCTTTTTGTAGTCCTACAAAATTGCATTCTCATGTTATGTGGCCTGAATGGTCTTTTTTTTTTTTTTTTTTTTACACTGCAAGGGTTGCCTTTGGTCCACAGTTAAAGGACACAGAACAGAAGCAAAGCACTGGATGGATGCAGCAGAACAAATAGAAAAAGAATGAAATTATTGCAAGTTTATTTTTATTTTTTAGAAAAGAGACATTGTGGAGGCCTTTATGTCAAAGTAATCCTGCATATACTTGTAGTATATTCAGTGCACATTTCCTATACTTGAAGTACAGTATATGAAAAGCATACTAATAGAATACTAGTGTCCTATATTCTGGGGGACAAGGTGACTAAGGGAAAAAATGGAGGGAAATGGGTGGGAAGAAAGAAAGAAAGAAAGAAAGAAAGAGAAAGCGAGATGGTTAAGAGAAAGATCTAGAGCTGTTACTAATAATCCTGATTTTTTTTAAAAAAAGTTACATCCATGTTAGTCCCACAATATTACAATTGCTCCTTGCAAAGGGAGTCCTAAAAAGAAATAGTGAAGAAGCTTTGCCTGGTGGTCATATGGAGGTACCTCGGTCTGGGTCATTACCAAGATTAAGCCCAAGAGTAGGAGTTGGTTGATAAGGGATTGATGACATTGTTTTGATAGGACTCCTGAAAAAGCCCCCATTAGGTGCCCTGTGCCTGAAAGGTCCAGTTCGATGGTCCGGCACATTGCCAAATGAGAAACCCGAAGCAGCCTTAGCGGATAGTGTACGGCTAAGAGTCTGAATTTGCTCTGGGATAAAGGTAGTGGTGGTAATATGAGTGTTCCTGAAATCGCTGATTTGTTCCAATGCTTGTCGAGTCGGCAATGTATCAATGTCCAGAGGGGTCAAGTCAATTGATGAGGTGGAAAATTGTTTATGGGGACTATCGTCATCTGTGCATAAGCTATTGACTCTTCTGTGGAGATGCTCCAGGTCAATTTCCTTGTCATCCTGGAAGTGGGGGGGAAAACAAAAGAAAGAAGACAGGGCTTTAAATATCTTTCATTATACTATAGGACACCAAATGGAAGCTTCCATGGCTCCATGAAAATCATTTTGGAAATATACAATTAATTGAATTTTAGTATTTATCTATAGGTCTAAGTTTGAGTATGAATACTTTCAGCAAAATATTTCTCTGTAATTAATTCCACTAACATAATTAATTTGTAATATTTAGCATAACTACAAAGATATAGGAGTGACAAGTGAATATTCTAGCATAACATTAAGTGTACTATATAGTACAATAAAAATTATAACTATAACAGGGTCAGTTGGAAGCAAAATCCTAAAGCATGTATACTTGTCTTTGTTTACCCCCCTTCTATTTTCTGCATCCTTATTCCAAATGAAGGATACTCCTTCCTGGGTGTTTAGTGAGCTTGTGTTGCCCCTAGTTCTTTGTGTTATAAATGAATGGCAATAGAAATCAACTCTCTTCTTCATTTTATTAGAGGTGTTATCCATTCTAGAGATTTTTGAATTTTAATGAATGGCTAGAGGTGGGACTATTTAACCCAGAGATCTAAATGTCTGGTGATTGGATTTATAGCACCTGAATTGAGGAGATAATTTGATGGCAAAAGATCTACAATTTGAATCCTCAAATCACACAATGTGTCAATTTATTCCATTTATTTAAAGAATCAGCCTTTCGTAACAAATTCTAAAACAGTTATGTCACCTTGATCATTTGGAACTGAAACTTCAGATTAATTAGGGTGAAACTGGATTTTAAAACTTACTGCTTATTGAATATGAAAAAATCCTTCTTATCCTCAATCAACCTTCTGGCATGGCCCTTCCAGTAAACATACATCAGAATGATTTTTTTAAAGTAAAACTATTTATATTTTGGGGAACATAAAGATTCCTCATTGGGGGATTGGCTGCCATGTAGCAGAGCTCAGTTAACATTTTCTCTGTTGTGTTGTCTGTCATGGTCTCCACAGGGCTGCTTTTTTGATTTAAATTATTATTTCCCCCCCTCCCTTTGTCATTTCCAAATTCAATAAAAACACCATGTTAATATAAAGTTATTATTAAGATTTTAGGAGCTAGGGAAATGCAATTTTGTGGTCCCTACAGCAGTTGAAATGTAGTCATTCATCAACAGATATAGTGACGAAAAAATTTCATATTGCCTATAATAATTCAAAATACAAAGGGATTTGGGAGTCCTTAATTTCCAGATTTTTTTTAGAGAAGATTAAGGCTCAGCTGTGATACTGCACATATGTGCTAAACTAGTTTTTTAAAATAATATTTTAATTCATAACATATTAATTCAACTATACTGATGTATTTCTTATTTTAAAAAAACCCTTTCTTAATTAAAAGCATGACTAGTTTTGTTATCAGGGGGATATTAAAAGCAATATTTGGCGAAAATCTGTTTTTGAGACCATAAAACTTCAGAAGGGAATAGTTAAATAAGTAAACAATAAAAGAAAAAATTTTAATTTATATAAACAGTTGCTATGTGAATCATTTATCATTTTCTTCAGTACATTTAAGTTAAGTCCTCTTGCGTTCATGGTTATTTCAAATGATTGAAAGCAAAAAAACTTAATTCTGTAAAAATAATATACAAATCTCATATTTTAACAATTCTGACTGATATTTCTATTTATTAATGATATTTTAGTATATTTGGAAATTTTGTTAGAAAAAAGGAAACAAGTAAAACATTAAGCTATTTTCTGTCTCTCATTTGGTTTCTTCTTGCTACTGTATATATAAAAACAACATTTAGATGAAAGCAAAGCATTTTTTTCTTTTAAAAAAATCAATGTGTGCATCTTTATAGTTCCTTGTAATTATTGAGAAAATGAATCTGGTTTTTACAATGGCCAATTATAACTGCAGGAAGTGGGGGAAAATAATTCTGAAGTTGGCAAGAGGAACCTAGGAAAAAAACAAAAACTCATTTCCTGTAGGTCTATAGCCTAGATAGGGGATGTACTAATTGGCAATTCTACCTTCCATATCTTTGTGTGAAAAAAAATGCATATTATATTTCTTTAACATAGTCATAGTGAGGAGGGGTAGGTATCAGGTTTTTTAGACTTGAGATTTATTTACATGTCTAACAGTTAGATTAAAGGCTACCACTAAGTTTGGGAAAATTTCAAATTTTCCCTTAGAATACTGAAACATTCTTTTTTTATTTTCTTTGAGCACCCTAAAGCAGAAAGTTGAATTTTATATGCCAATTATATTTTTGTAAATTTAATTCTGTGTCTAAGTAGGTAGGAAGACAGTGCTGCTAGATAATTCCGATAACCAACCCCCCTCCAATAAGCCAGTCTTCACGATTCTCCATTTGGAAAATCTTAGACAATGCCACAAAAGTGGCTGCTTGTTCTAGTAGGGGAGATCTCTTTGGACAGCAGACACTCTCAAGCCAATACCTCTTTGGAAGGAACCCGGGAGCCTTTTCTCTTGTTCCACCAGGTCTCGAGCATCGCTATGAAGCAGGAAAGGACGATCCCTGCTGCCAGAATACAGAAGACACCTGCAAAGCTCTTTATATCCAGGGCACTGCCTTTCTGTTTGGTGTCCACAGAAGAGTACAGGTCACACTGGCCATTTTTTGGCCACCATTTATGCTTCAGTATATCCATGTCTCCATTTTGTTGAAGTTCTAAGATTCTTAGCAGGGAAAGAGAAAAACAATTAGAGCAGAGACAACTGTTCGTTTATATAGACAAAGAGAAGTCTACTGTTGAATACCCTATAAAGCACCGTGTCTGTCAAAGGGAAACCGAGTTGCAAAGAGAATGGTAGCCAATGTTGTGATTCAACAGATAGAGTTTATACGAGGTGTTTTTTCCCTTGAGTTTGTGTGTGCTTGCTGGTGTGTATTCTATAATTTATAATATTTCCCCTGGGGTAGCTACAATGTGTTTTTACAATTACATTTCCAAGGCAGTATTTTTTTTTTTTTTTTGAGTGTGGTTTCATGCTGCTGCACAGTTCTCTGGTCTTTGAAACAAAATGACACTCTGGATTCTAATGCTTTTATAAGGAACATTTTGCTGCTTACAGCAAGTTGCTGGCACATCATCATGCAGCATATGGTACATACAAAGAAATTCAATTAAAAAGGCTTCTATTATTTAACACGATGTGGGAGAAAGCCCTGGGATAATTTTGAAGTTGATAAAATACATCAGTTCTGGTTTTGTACACAACTGGTCTGCCAAAGGGGGAAACACATCTTACCTTGAAGAACATGAAGCAAAGTTACTGAGAAGCTTTCAGGTAACGGTAATAAGTTCAAATAAGAACTACCTTTCTTTTCATCGTTAGCTGGAAAATGTCGGCAGCAGCAGGTTTTTGGTTTTTTTTTTTTGTACAGAGTAAACTCCAAATTTAACATAGTAGCCACAGAATAGAAGTAACTTAAAACTAAAGGTGCTAACAACTTTTGACCAAAATAGGCCTACCTGGAAAGATCAAATTACTCACTTTCTGGAGGTTTATTACCTCTTTCATGCCATTCTCAGAACTAGAAGAAGAGAGTCAAGTAAGATAACTTATGTATAGGGGAGCAGGATAAAATGTATCTCATAATAAGTTTGGAGTTAGCTCTGGGCACAGCTGTGAGGTGGGCCATTGGTCTGGGACTGTGCAGGACGCTTCTCTGGGTACCTTGACCCATTCTCTCATAGTGCATACTATACCACTTCCTATTCTATCACCTAATTGATACTCCCTCCCAGGAAACACCACTTGGAATCTGGATCTCTTCTGAACCCCTCCCTCCCATCAAGATTTATCTGTTGTCCTGAGGGTATAAATTAGTCTAAATGAATAATTTATATAGGTTCTGTCAGAAGACAGTATCTTTCATAATAACTCTAAGGAAGTAGCTAATATATCCTCATTTGACAGATGAGGGAAATTGGACTCAGAGGATTTAAGTGAGACTTGAAGCCAAGTCTTTCCAATTTCAAAGCCAGTATTCTTTCTCCAAGGTGGTACCTTTTTACTTGCAGCAGCAGACGATAGAGCAAAAGCTCTGGAATGCAGAAGTTCTGAGTTCAAACTTGACCTAGTTGTGTGATCTTGGGCAAGTTGCTTAACCCTGATTGTCTTACATCTCCCATTGTCCTGGTCCATAGCTGACCATTAGACTCCACTCCACAGAAGGAGAGGTTGGTGACTTACTGAGCATAGCAGCCCCTCACTCAAATCCAAATCACTTGCTTGTCATGGCATCACCTCTCTGATGTCATGGTCTTTGAGGATGAAGGACAAACATCATCATCATCCTTTTGACCTGCCCTGGGAGAAAGTGACAGCTAGCATGTGGCAGTTGAATACAAAGCAGACACCTATCGCAAGTCCTGTGACAAACAGGTCCTCCTTAACTTGAAGGCTGGCTTGTTAACTATTTCACCCAGCTGGTACATAAGCATACATAAATAATTCGATAGTCATATATGCAGAGATCTACTTTAAGGATCTGTGACATAAATAATTCGATAGTCATATATGCAGAGATCTACTTTAAGGATCTGTGATTTCACTGGGGAGTATCTTCCTGACCATAAAACAGATTGTAAACTCTTGGTTACTTGATAAGAGCTGCTATTGCCTTCTCCCTCTAAAGTCAAAATACCAATCAATGTGTGACCAAGAGTGTCTCTGGCCTGGTAAATTGTTTACTCTTTCTTCCATTGTTTATAGGCAGGATTATGAATTGCAAATATATGTTATGGCCAGACCCTACACACTTCTGTAGGGAATGTCTGGGCTTGGTCTGGCTTTAAGTTTTGTTTTAAATTTCCTGAGATCAAGGATCTACAGGGTTGGCTCAAGCTTGGACCTTGTAAACTTTTATATGCTGGAAACAATCTGCTCATGGATGAAGTCTGACTACTGCTCCAGCTTCTCAGGTGCCAGGTTTGAGAGCTCTTTTAATTTGAGGATGGCCTGGGAGAGCTTAGGATGCTCTATGAATGCAATTGGAGGGTTTCCAGGATATCTGCCATGAGATAGGAGAATAGATTTGTAATGTAATGGAAGATATTGGAGTTAAAACAGATGCAAATGAGTGTTCATTATTCGGATGAAACTGACCCCCCTTCACTCTCTTTTTTCTTGAGTACTCTGGCCATATTTTCATTGTATTGCTTCGCTGTCTCTAATTTAGAGATGCAGAGAGACCAAGCCCAGAGAAACTGAGCCACTAAGCTCTGAACTCCTTGAGATCCTTATCTAGATAAAGGAAAAGATAGAGTTCAAATCCAGTCTCAGAGATTAACATCTTACCCTGGGCAAATCTCTGTCATTCAGTTTCTTCAACTATAAAATGAGAAAAATGGTCTCTAACGGTGCGGGATTGTGTGAGGGACAAATGATATATATGGGAAAAGTGTTTATGTGTGTCTACTAAATAAATGCTAATTTTCTTATTTTTTCTCTCTCCTTCCCCCTCCCCTGGCCACTTTCTGCATTGCCAATATGTCCTTTTATCCACTTTCTGATGATGTTTTTGTCCTGTGTTCTGAAAGTAGACATCAGGGAGGTGATTCCATGACAAGTGAATTGGATTGGGGGGGGGGTGTTTCTGTGCCAGATAGGCATCAGGACATCTGAAGATGTCCCTGATTCAAGGTAATCAGGGTTAAAGTGACTTGCCCAAGGTCATACAACTAGTAAGAGTCAAGTGCCTGAGGCCAGTTTTGAATTCAAGTCCCCCATCCCTTTATTTTCAGCACAATTTTCTGTATTATCTTCTTTCATTATATCATAAGGTCCTTGAAGCTAAGGGACTTCCCTTATTTGTATGCCTGGAATGCAGTGGGCACTTAATAAATGCTTATTGTTTTATATACAACATATCCTGACACGTCCTTTTCAATGCTCTCTCAGGCTCATAGCAGAAGAAGATTTTAAAAAAGTGAGTGACTTTTTCAAGGTCACACAGCTAATTTGTAGGGAAATAATAAAGCTGAGACTTGAATTCAGGACTTTCTAGTTCCAAGTCCAGGTGGTCCTCTATTGCTTCCTCTGGAGTAGATATTTCAAAGCCTCCCTTCCCTTACTTCCATCCATACCAGGAAATATGAATGCACTTTAACAAAGGGTCTTTTTGGGGGCAGCTAGGTGGTGTAGTGCATTGAGCACTGGCCCTGGAGTCAGGAGTACCTGAGTTCAAATCCGACCCCAGACACTTCATAACTACCTAGTTATGTGGCCTTGGGCAAGCCACTTAACCCCACTGCCTTGCAAAAACTAAAAACAAAACAAAACAAAAAAAAAACCCAAAGGGTCTTTTTGTATAAACTGATGGTGGGAATTTTTGATAGTATATAGATCTTTGTCTAGTTCTCTTCTGTTATTTGACAGATACTGATTACACCAACTGATAGATATTCCCCAGTTCAACCCAAGGAGAACTTAAAGCAGTGTCTCTAGCTTCCCCTTTCTTGGGTCCTCAGCCCTCATCATCTCTGATATGCACTCACACTCACACCACTCCTTTTTTTACCTTTTATATTGCTCAGGAAAGAATCAACTACACTTTCAAATGAGGCTTCCATTGTTTTTCTTTTGAGACAATACAGTTTAAGTGACTTGCATACTACTACATGTCCAATGTCTGAGGCTGGATTTGAATTCTGGTCCTCCTGACTCTAGGTCCAGTACTCTATCCACTGTGCCACCTAGCTGCCCCTTTCCATTGTTTCTAAGTCATGTTGTCTTATTCCTCCTGGGGATATTTTGATTTTAATGGGGAATAGAAATCCTTAAGGAAAGGAATAAATAAATTCTGGAAATTTAAGCACATGAACCTGGATGGACAAGTTTCTTTTTGTTTTTTGTTTTGTTTAGGTTTTTTTTTTTTTGGCTAGAGAGGTTTCCTTGAGACCTTGAAACCACATCAACTAATGTCCTTTGCCTGTTAGTAAGAACATGCTCCATGTTTCCTAAATCTCAGAGTCACTACTTTGGACCCTGGAGGAGACTGTGATTGTAGGACTCTACAACAACTAGTTATTAGAGAAATAACAACCGTTTGGGACAATCTTTGCCTCAGGACATGAAAATTTAGGGGAACAGATAGCAATTGACCTTTAGCATTTAGAAATAATGAGACTTCAGCTCTTGTTAATAAGAATAATTAGATAAATGGTTCCCTCTCTGAACCAGGTAGATTTGTTGAGTTTCTATCTCTACTTGATAACTATCTCCTCGTTTTTTTCTGTTCTATATATCCTTTCTGCCCCAGGGTTTGCCTTCCACATCAACTAAATTTATCTCAAGAAGGTGATTTGTAGGGATGCTTTGAAATTTGCCTTGGTTCTGCCAACATTTGATTTTTTAAAAATTTTTTGCAAGGCAAATGGGATTAAGTGGCTTGCCCAAGGCCACACAGCTAGGTAATTATTAAGTGTCTGAGACTGGATTTGAACCCAGGTACTCCTGACTCCAGGGCTGGTGCTTTATCCACTACACCACCTAGCTGCCCCCTGCCAACATTCTTAAGCCATATATAGATATGTTTGTGTTGGGGGGGGGTCTGGATAAAGTAAGTCTTTTTTTAGAAGGACTCTCTTTGGTAGAGTAGAAAAAATACTAATTCTTAAGTCCCACTTCATGATCTCATGTGACCTCCTTGGACCTTGTCTTGCATCTCTTATCTATAAAATAAGGAATTTGACCTTGATGAATTTTGAGGACCATGAGGTTTTAGATCTATGAAGTTATTATTCCTATATTCTGCATGTACATCCTGTTGGAGGTACCTCCCCCTCTATAACCTCAGACACTCCACAGAAAAACCTCCAAGTATACAGATGATCATCTTTAGGAATTAGAGATAGTTTGCCTTAAAGAGCATTTTAGTTCCTGTGTAAGAATTGTATGCCTACCCAACATTTTATTCAGTTTTGGACCAAGGCAGGATGGAGAAGCCAATGATTGTAATTGCTTTTAAATAGTGATTGCAAATGAAATACAGGAAAAAATATCTTTCTGATAAAAGTATCAATAACAGTAACCAAAGGAAATTCTCCATGTATTCGCAGATGGACTTGTGACAAAGCAAACCCTTTGCTCTAATTCTGATATTTTGTGGTGGTCCAGTTCATCAAATGGACACAGGATAGGAAAGTAGGAAATTGTCATTAGAAAAAAAATCCACAAGATGGCAGTGTTTCCTAGCAGAAGAAAAGCATCTCGTGCCCACAAAGTGCACCTGTTGTTTGGCCTCTGGGTGTCACAGTAAGCATGTGTTTTAATCACCACAGTCTAATATTTCATTTTGTTTCTTGTGTCTAACTGATCAAATCATTTCCTTGAAAGGAAGACTTATTCGTTTCTTTGAAGAGGTCACACCAAGGAATTTGTTCTCTTAGCTAGGGGGAGGCTGAACTTGAACATGTGGTGTGTTTTAGAGCTGAGAAGTTGCTGTTTCTCTTCCACATGCTTATTTGCTTTTACAATATTACTTTTATTGATACTTTTGGCTTGCTATAAAATAGATATTATTAAAATATCATATTTTAGAATATATCCTTCTTTACCCCCATCCAGAGGGCTCTCCCTGATAACAAAAACAAAAAGAAAGGGGGGGGGCATTTAAGCAAAACTAACCATATTTATTATACCACATCTTTAGTTTCCTGAAAAGAAGGAAGGAAAGCAAGTATAATTAATCAATTGGAAGTTTCTCATTTTTTCCGCACGAGTTCTAGATCATTTCATTAAAGAAATACACTTGACATATTACTATAAATATCACCTAAATATCCAACTTTAATTTGAATAAATGATAAATCATTGTAAAATAGAAAGAAGGTTTTGTTGACTTTGCTGCTTGATTCTTATATATTATTATGCAGATAACTTTCCCCATCTTGGTCTTAGTTCTACTGCCTAGAAAGAATGGATATTGGGTTCCTTCTCTTACATGAAACTGTTCCTGATATCTCCTGGCTTGAATGTTTCTCCCCCTTGTATTTAGTTTTTATATTTATATCTTTATATGTGTTCCATGCTGTCCCTCTTGATTGAATGTAAACTCCTTGAGGGCAACCGTGGTTTTATTTTTGTCTTTGTATTCCTAGCCTCGATGTTGCCCGACATATCATAAGTGCCCAATAAATGTTCATAAAATCAAATACAATTACATTTCTTTTATATGTCTTTAAAATATAAATGGCAAAAATGTCTATCACTGAGAATTTGGTTTTTTTTTTCACATCGATCAACTGGACAACTTATTTCGTTTTAAACATTAGTTACTGTGAAGAGTCGTTTTTTTACCTTCTGCTCACTTAAAAACACAGTGGGAAGAAGATAGAATATGTTTAAATGTTTGGTTGGCAAGAAAAAAAAGAAAGTCATTTACTTTCTGATCTAGCTCTTTTAGTGTGTTACTTGGGAGAAGAGGGGGGGAGCAGAGGGGCAGAAAAGAGGGGCTTGATTTTCAGATTTTTGTTAAGGTGGGGTTCTTCTTCCAGGATGGAGGGCACATTGTCCAAAGCTCTCGAGGGTTTTTGTAGACGTTTTCAGGGATACTCCCTAGGGACTGCAAGTTCTCAATTGCTTCAAGGTTTTAGGAGAGGCTTGGCTTAAGTCTTCCCTGATTTTTCTAGGCTTCTTTTCTCTGGATGGGACCTTGTTTGCCAAGGTTTTACTAAAAAATGTGAACCCAGGATTGAAAACAGGATGACTTGATTAACTCTGTCATCTTTCTAACTGACTATACTCCACTAATGTGGATGCACAGTAAGACCTAGGAAATCATTTTGAGTAACCACACTACTAGTTAATTCACATTGAGCTACATTGCATATCCTGCCCACCCCTTCCTTCAACACATCTTTAGCATAAGAATTGTTTTCTGACTTCATTATTTCTACCCTCGACTTGTAAAGTTTATTTCTCTAAATTCATCTTTGTATTTCTTCCTATGTCACCTATTTTCCATGGTTTTGACACAGGATAAAATTGTGACAATTACCTAAAATACCAAATTTCCTAATGAACTTTAAAAATCTCTGAAAAAATATATAGAATATGAGGTTAGCTTCTGTCTCTCCTCTTCCTACGCTTGCATTTTATTAATCCAGAGTCTAAGTCCCTTTCCTTGGCTTAGTGAAACTTTATTGTATACACTTACAAATACTATGGTATCAGCAACACATTCAGACTTCCCAAGAGAACCATATGAATATCACATGAGTTCATTAATTTCTGTGCTATTACAGTAAACAGAAAATGAATTCATTAGTATGAGACACTTAGGGGACATTATAGATGTTATCAAAACAAAGATGTGTGTTCAAAACGGGGAAATAGTATTCCAAAAATATATTGTTCACTGTATATCAACCCTGTGTGAAATTTCCTGTCTTTATATCAAAAGACTTTTCTAGTTGTCTAGGTGAACTGGTCCTAGAGTTCAACAGGAGTCCATAAGAGCATGATCTTAATAATATAACATCATGACTAAACTACATTTTAAATTGGACATTCTTCAGACAGCTCAAACAACATGTCCAATATAGAATACATGATCTTTTCCCCAAAACATTCCTCTTTCAAACTTCCCTATTTCTACCAGATGCACTTTTCTTTCTTATAGTCTCCCAGGTTCACAGTCTCACTCACTGACTCTAGCATAAAATATAAATTTCTCTGTTAACCTTTCAAATCTTTTCACAATATACACCTGAGCTATGAGCTATGATTCCAACTTTATCACATGTTACTTCTTTTCTTGCATTGTATGGGTGGGGAAATTGCCTTTCTTATTATTTTTTCCTAGAGTATCTTTTCTCCTCTCTTTGTGATTTTGCACTGACTTTTGCCTGTACCTGGAATGTTCTTGCTCCTCACCTCCATATTGTTGAAGTCTTTATTTCCTTTATAATGGAAATTCCTTTATATGGAAAGCAATCCTTGAGAAACCTTTCCTGATGTCCTCCAAATGTTCCCTCCATAAACTACCTTAAATTTATTTTGCATTCATTCTGTTTACATATGGATTTGTTGTGGTCCTTCCTCCCTCTCATCAATTGAATATAAGTTCATTGAGCGCAGGTACTTTTTCAATTTCATTTTTCATTTACTTTTTATCTTTAGTACCTAGTACATAGGAGACATGGTTGTTTGATATTTATTATAAAGTTATCTTTCGAACAATTTCATTTATGTAGGGACATAGGATCATAGATAATAGCTAATACTAATAGGGTGCTTTAGGATTGGCAAAGAACTCTCTGTATGTTACCTTATCTTGTCTTCACAATAAATTTTAGGTGCCATTTTTTTAAATCGCCATTTTACCAGTGAAGAAACTGAGGCTGAGAGAGATAAAATGACTTACCCCAGGTCATATAGCTGCTCAGTATCTGAAGCAGGATTTGAATTTGAGTTTTTTTGACTTCAGGCTCAGGAACCTTAGAGACCACCTTATCCAATGCCTTCATTTCACAGATGAAGAAACTGAGACCCAGAGAAGTTATATTTCTATGTAATTCAAGGATATTCACTTTCAATGGTGTGAATACTATTCCTGCCAGGACATACCCAATACTCTCTATGATTTAGTAAATGATCTCCAAAGAATCACTCTGTCCAAAACATTCCTTACTCTATGGGTAATGAAAAGATGAATTGCTCTGAAGCTTGGGAGGTTGGTTTGTATGCTACATTAGACCTATCCATTGAAGCCATTCCAACTGAGTGTGACTTGTCAAGGTTTGTACGCTCCTGTGCAGGGGAACTATAGGCCCCTTGGTATAGTGAAGTAGGAGAGGGACTTTAGTGAAGGCTTTCTGGATACCCTTCTTAGAAGAGATATTTATAAACCTTTTCACATTTGAGATTGAATGCTCTATCTTGAGCATTTTGGGGAAGAAGATGAACCTTAGAAAATATCATAATCACTACAAATCATTGAAGCTGCATCTCTCTCATCTTGTCCCTTTTCTCTTCCTCTCTATCATTTTCCAGAGGGCTATGGTATTATACTGCCCTGGTGGTGTGTAAAACCATTTTTCATCCACTCAGAAGTGGTTCCTTGAAAAATCAAATTAGAAATAAGACAGATCTCAAGACTTGTGGTAACTAGTGAACTTTAATTATTATATATTTTATGTGTTTATACTAGCACTAAAAGTCAAGCACTCATTATAGAAATGGCATACATGACTGTTCATAAAATGAGTGCTGGGTGGCAAATGAAGAGATAATCAGCATAATGAAAGCAACCTGGAAAGATACTGGAGAGCTGAAAAGGCCTAGACAATCGCTCCTACTGAGACAGAGGGCATAATTGCAATTGGAAAGAGAGCACTTTTGGTGATCTTTTAAAATGTCAGCTTCTTCCTTAAGCACAGAGTGATATTTGGGTTATAGGGAAAAGGGGAGGAAAGCCAACTCCTTTCATTCTTGTGTGAGAAAATGGCAGCAATCCTCTCTGCTTGGAGTTATACTATAGCCAATGCAAAAGTTCTTTTTCAAATCTTTCCTGTTTATAATTAATAAAATATGCAATAAAACAAAATTGGATTTGTTTAGTAGAATATGTGTAATTTGCATATATTCCTGTGCTTCAATCTGAAAACAAGCTCTTAAATTGGGCAGTTGGATGGATTCTTAAATAATCTTGGACCTTTAGTGCACATATGTAAGTATTTTTTAGTGAAGGGGGAAAAGGATAAAAATTAGTGAACCTTGATATGATTGGCTCAGAGTAGTTAAAGGGTAGAAAATGATTAAAGGGATGACCTAGAATATATATTAGGTATGATCCTGAAAATTATGTATAAAATTGAATTTTTAAATTTGAATCATATTTTAAAATGCATGATTACAAGCTCATGTTGGAAAAGTGAATAATGCTCCCTAAATTATTGTACTAGTTTATTGATTTTTTTAAAAGGGTGGGCATATATTAAAATTCTAGCAGAAATAAAATTAGCATAAAAAGTGATCTAAAGGATAAAATTCTTGGATAAGTTATAGTTTCTTCATTATCCAACTGTACAATTTGAGAAAAAAATCATCATAGCTTTTTATACATTTATGACATTTTACAACTGTGAAATTTGAGGGATATTTGCCATCTCCTTGCATTTCTAAAGTATTGCTACTTTTCAACATGTTAGTAAAGAGCTTTGAGTTCTTAAGAAAGAAATATAGTGAAGGATTATTAAAAAAGCTTTCAACATGTCAAGGAGCCATTTGAAAATTGTAAATATTCCTCATTTTAGAGTAGAGTAGCTTAAAAGAAATTTTTCTAAAGTGATTTCTATTTTCTGATTTCCATCATTAAATTGGACATCTGTAACTTCAAAACAGTTTACTCTGTCTCTTGAACATATTGCATTTTTCTCATCAGGATATTTCTTTTCATGCTATCATATCTACTTAGAATGTCCTGTGTTCACCTAAATCCTAGCTATTCTTCAAGACTTTCCTCAAACATCAACTTTTTCCAGTCCTTTCTATCTGTGTTTTAAATAATTGGGAAGTACAAAACAATCAAATCAACAAAGAATCACTTAACAGGGCTAGCAAAAATAATAACAAAACCCATCTAGTGGAACAACAGATAAACATATTAAGGAAATCAATATAAAAATGGGGAAGAAAAGGGTCCAGATCTTAAAACTACACTATAAAATAAAACTATGCTATAAAAAAAATCATCAAAATAATTTGGTGCTGCATTAAAATAGAGAGGTTGATCAGATTTTTTTTTTTATTGTTCAGTTGTTTTTAGCTATGGAGTTGCACTCTTTGTAGTAATGTTGGAATGCTGGGCAGCCTAGTCTGAGAAAGGACCTCAGGGTCTGGCATCGACACTTGCCAGGTGATCTTCAGAGTCTTTCTAAGACAATTTAAATGGAAACAATTCAGTTTCTCAATGTGGTGCTGGTAGACTGTCTGGGATTCACAGGATATGGCAATGAGGTCAACACAATGGGTCTGTAGACCTTCAGTTGGTAGTCGGTCTAATACCTCTTCTCTCCTGCACTTTCTTTCAGAGCCTCTCAAACACTGAGCTTGCTCCAGCAATGTGTATACCTTCCTCATTATCAATGTGTACCTTCCTGGTGAACTTATCCATAGATTCAAAGCTTCTCCAATTACTGTAATCGATGGTTCCACATATGGATGGTGAGGCACCGACTGATGGAGCATCTGGGTTGTCTTGATGTTCATTATTAGGCCAAAATGAGCAGAGGCAGCAGAGAAATCAATCCATCCTTTGTTGCATCTCAGTTTCAGAGGCTTCATTAAGTGTATTTGTAAACAGAAAATCATGTACCAACACTCCTTCCATTTTGATTTTGACGTGCAGCCAAGCACTAGCAATATGAACCAAGCTAGTTAGAGGGGAAGGGCTATTTCTCTTCTCTCTCCTTTTAGGTCTTGAAAATGGGCTTGGGGTTTTGACCTTTTTGGTTCTAGGTAAGTAGCATTCCCGGAACCAGCGGATTAGGCCGGATCTAGTCCGGATATCACTGTCAGTTAAGCAGAAGTTACCCAAGCACAGGAGAACTTTGGACCTGGAACTCAATGGGACTATACCATATTGAAAAAGACTAAAGCTGTGAACCATTCTTTCTTTCCCCAGAGAATGAAGTAGTGTTAAGTATGGGCGTGTGTATTACGTTCCCCAGGTATTAGGAGGGATGCTTGCATATCTGTTCTTAATATCTTTTTTTTTTTTGACAAGGCAGGGGGGGTTAAGTGACTTGTCTAAGGTCACACAGCTAGGTAATTATTAAGTGTCTGAGGTCAGATTTGACCTCAGGTCCTCCTGACTCCAGGGCAGCCTACTTGCCACAATGTAACTTCAGTGTAAATTTTTCTTTGTAAAAACTACTCTAATTTTTGTTAAGTGGTTGAATGGAATCAGCAGAGGGGTTCCCCTAAAATTGGGGGAATATGATCAATGGAAGCTTGAGTCAATGGCTGAAAGATTATATACTAATTCTCCCCCTGGACTCTTTAAGGGAACCAAAGAATTCTACATAATTCCCACATATAACAATGATACTCTGGCCTCCTCTCCCTGAAGACAGGTACATTACATTTCACATTTCTCCTAGGATTCTCTGGTATCCTTCAAAGTGGAAATGTCTAGTCAAGCCTATGATGATTATGTCCCCCAATTTTAAGCAGTCCAAGTATCCTAGTTTCATTTTACCAATGAGCAATCAAATTAGTTTTGACAAAGGAATATTTACTACAAACGTATAGTAAGAACAAACATAGAAACATCGCCCCAACACATGGGGGACATGATCATATCATTTCGGTCTCTGAGGAGAAGACTGGGAATTAGGTTTTTAGTTTAACTCAGTTCTAATAGAACAAGTTCAAACTTCTAAGTCCAAATTACCTTTATCATGTAAGTCTCAGGTGCCCTTTACTTGTCAAGTCTTCATTGCTGGACTCATTGGCAGTGATACCCAATCTGGAATCTTGTCTCCTAAATTACCATGGCTTGAGCTTTTGACTTACGGGACCCACCTGTGTCTAGTACCAAAAAGGACTAGCAAAACACATTATAATTTCAAGTCCATTTCTCAGGGCCAAGGCCTAATGGCAAGGGAGAAGGTAGTCCTTTCTCCTAACCAAGTTAGACATGGTGCCCATGTTGTGAATGAACAGGGTTTTTGTATTCCTGAAAGCTTCCAGGAATAGTGAGAGATTGCTCAAGTCTCACAAATTTTTTTTTTTTAGTTTTTGCAAGGCAATGGGGTTAAGTGGCTTGCCCAAGGTCACACAGCCAGGTAATTATTAAGTGTCTGAGGCTGGATTTGAACTCAGGTCCTCCTGACTCCAGGGCTGGTACTCTATCTAGTGTACCACCTAGCCACCCCCAAGTCTCACAATTTTAAAGATGCAGCCTGTTCTGGTCATATAGATTATTTCAGTCATGTATTCAGTGGGAAAAAGATTTATGGTTGAAGAATGGTGGATGTCTACCAATGCCTCAAGCCATTTTTAGGAGAATCCCATTCTTTTACTGTGGAACTGATATTTGAACCCAAATGTAAGACTTTATATCTCCCCTTATGAATTAACTGTAATTAGATACAGCCTAGTGTTCTAGTCGGTGCTCATTTAAGGAGTTCCTGATTCTAACAAGCGACATAGTGACTATTCTAGCTCTTTGTCACCTGCAAGTTCATTTCAATAAAGCAAAGGAGATTTTTAGAAGGTTGACATCTAGGAGACTGAATGACTTGTAACCATGGTGAGGACTAGGCTATGATTACTCTTTTTATGTGGTAGAAGGGAGATAAAAAATAAGTTGAGAAATTTATTTCTTTGTGATTCTACAGAGTTGAGTGTTATTGACATGAATGGAGAAATCACTAAAATAATGGCAGGAGAAGAAGAATTGAGGGATGCCATAGGAATATATTTGAGCTATTGAGGCAGGTTTCTAATGTAAAGATCTTAAACCAGAACTGCTTAACATTTTTATCAATGACTAGTATAAAACTATAGATAACATGCTTTTTAAAATTTTAGATGTTATACATATGGCACTAGGGTAGGAACTGGGGATACAAATATGAAAAAAACACCCTTCCTACTTTTGACAACCTTTTGATTGAATGGCTGATAGAGGATTAAACATGCCTAAAGAAGTAGAAAGGGAGTCTAAAGAAATTTTTATAAACCTGGAGGGATCATTTTCAGCTAGGAGAAGGGTAATGGAAGAGAGAGGAAGTGACTCTTGAGTTTGGCCTAATTTTTTTAAAGAGCTATAAAACAAAAGTAACGAAAACACCTCATTATTTATTTATTTATTTACAAGGCAATGGAGCTAAGTGACTTGCCCAAGGTCACACAACTAGGTAATTATTAAGTGTCTGAGTCTAGATTTGAACTCAGGTCCTCCTGACTTCCAGGGACAGTGCTCTATCCACTGTGTCATCTAATTGCCCCTATATTATGATTTCTGACAGAAAAACTACCATAACAGTCAGACTTAAAAGAGAATTAAAGACTTCAAGATAAACATATCAGAAAGAGCTTCTTATTTGGATCTTCCAAGGAGTTATTACAAATTCAAAATGACACCCATTCCCTAAAGGATGCAGGATAGGAACAGACAATTTGTAAAAGAGAAAACAAATCATCACTTGAAAAAATGATTATTTTCATAAAGAGTCACTCATCAAAAGTACTGAGGATAGACAGGGCTTTTATGAAACAGGTAGGAATATATGAAACAGTGTGTGAATATATATGCTATTGATCAAATTACAACTTTTTTGAAGAATGACTTGACCATGAATATCTCTTGTCACAGATTTACTAAATGAATGTGGGGTATATATGTTCATAAGATGAATATATGTTATTGGACAAATACTCCCATATTTGCAGTTGGTAACATGTGAAATTTGACTAAAATTTAGTAAAGATTAAATGTTTATAATAACCTGAAATTAATTAATTGGACATCCTTGGCTATCCTGATGGACACAAAACATGAAATTATGATTAAAAATAGGAGGTTCTAGCTATTGTTATTTATATATAATTATTGAACACAAAATTCTAATACCTTATCAATTATGTTCTGCTTATGTTATACCTCACTACTGTTCCACAAACATAGAACTGTGAGTTTTAATAGTGACTAATTATCTAACCTTAGGAAAGTCACTTAATCTCTCTCTCTCTCTCTCTCTCTCTCTCTCTCTACCTACCTACCTACCTACCTAACTCATCTCATCTATCAATAGAAGATATGACCTTTAGAGGTAATGTAACCTTTAGAGGATAGCTATATAGGAAAGGATAACAGCAGCAGTTCTGAAAAGGACTTTAAAAATAAATGCTAAACCATAATATGTCATAAAATTTTGGGCCCTTGTTAATCTAATGAGCATTATATCACTATCTAAGATGAAAACATTGTGTGAGATAGTTTTGTGATAGTGATGGAGTGAGGGAGTGTGAGGATTGTTTGACTAGGAAAAACTAATTGAATTGGGTTTTGGAAGCATTTTGGGTAGGAAATAAATCAACTCTGAAATGATTACGGAATCTCCCAGTAGGGGAAGAAGGTCTTATCTAATACATGCATGTTTTCTACCATAATGTACATCTGGTAATCTCAACGCATACTCTAATATTGTTGTGACTGGGATCTGAAAGGCTAAGGTGCCATTTGGATTCTCGCCACCTAGAAGAGGTACCTATGAGTGTATCTTGTTGCCTCTATGTCTATCTTTTTTCCTTAAAGCTTTCAAATCAAAGATTTCTAAAGGGAAAGTCTATTCCCTTGATAAAATATCTTTGTACATATATAAATATTTAGGTGAATATCATAGTATATACTAAACAACATAATGAAAAGTCTTGATTAGAAAGCCAGTAGCTTTAGGCATAACTTGTTTTCTTTCTAGCTGAGCACCAAACTGAGAGATATTCCATGGATATGAAGTGATTATAAAAAAATAACATAATGTGTTGCAAAGTGGCAGTGAAATGAATCCAAGTCTGCACAGAAGGAATAAATGATGTGTTACTTCCACGCTTCACAATTTAGTTTTTCCCATGCATGGGAGATAGGCTGAGAATTAGTCTATTCCATCTTCTTAATGAGACTTATCTATTACCTTAGCTCATTTGTCTATTTTTCTCCAAGCAGCCAGGTTGGCTATTCACTATCGAGGGGTTTTCAGCAGTGATTAGAGAGGGGGAATTTACCAAAAGATTTAAAAGTAACAGTATACTTTTCCAAGTTGCTATGTGACTGGTGAGAATATGAGCAAGTATTTAAATGAGATTGCCTGGAGGCACTATTAACCGATGCAGTTATGAAATAGTTTCTCCATCCCACAATTCCACGGCCCTGCCTGAGAAGAGCTGCTTTATGTTTTCTATAATAATAGTATGAACTTTCTGCATCAACATGTTTACTTACTTGAGGATATTATTGGAAGTTTCAGTAACTGAGACTTGAAAATGGAATGTCATTCAATTCTGCTAACAATCTACTATGGAATTGATTGGCAGGACTCTTCATTCATAAACAGAATTGGGAACACATGGGAGGGGCAGGGGAGTATAGTGGATTAAGAGCCAGTATTGGAGTCAGCAAACATGGGTTCCAATTGGTATATACTGTCTGGGACATCTTCAGTAAGTCACTTAAAGGCTAAGTGTCTCAAGGATCTTTCTAAGCTTACGTGGAGAAAGTTGAATCATATCATTAGTAGAAGGAATTCATTCATTAGGATTTCCCTATGAAATCACAGGTCCAATTAAAATAACATACCAGGAGATTATATATATTATATATATTATATATATGTATATATGGCAGATGTGTGCACTATATATATAGTGCACACATCTGCCAAGTTTACAACATTTTAAGCCTCCCCTCCAAACTTGCCATAATCAACTTTTTCAATCAATCTAAAGAATTAGAAAACATTGAAGGTAAGAGGTATTAAACAATATCCAAGGGATGCAATTCCAAGGTTGGTATCTCACCATTAAGAACTGATGGCTCACATCTGTATCCAGATAAGGAGATGTGGAGTTTGAACAAAATTCAAGGACTATTCCCTTTCATTTAGGAAAAAAACAGATATCTTATTGTCTGATCTTGTTACCTCTTAGACTTCTCCTCTTTAAGGATATGACTTCTCTCTCATCACACCCAATTTGGATCAAGGTACAACATGGAGACAAAGTAAAGACTGACATTGCTTTCTGTGGTGGAGTGGGGGAGGGAAGTAAGATTGGGGGGAAAATTGTGAAACTCAAATAACATCTTTAATAAAAATAAATGAAAAAAAGAACTGATGGCTCAGAATGTTGGTAAAAAAAGATGAGACACTCAAAGGCATGGTGGATAGAGAAGGGACCTTGGAGTCATGAAAATGAAGATTTAAGTCTTGACTAGATATATATTGGTTTATGTGACCCTGGGTCTCTTAGGGCTCTAGAAAGTTTTCTAAAGTTTTAAATTACAGCAAAGTGCCAGTTTACATTGGTAGAAGATATTTTCCCATCTGGGATTTCCCTCTATTGGTAAAAACACAGTTATGATCTCTATGCTTATTCCAAGAACTGGATAACTCATAATTTTGTTTGAAAAAGGGGAGGAAGCTCTATGTTATACTAATTGGTAATTGATACCATTCTAGGCCTATGAATTTTTATGGTACAAAAAGAATATTATAATCTGAGAGTAGGAATACAGAGAACTGTATCATTCATGATATACAAAAACTTGTAAAACTTTTAGGGGTAGCTAAGGGGTACAAAATGGGTACAATAACTTTGGTAGAGATGGTTGGAAAAATAAAATGAAATATTTAAAAAATAGAGTTGTTTTTGCAAGATAGTATTTCATACTAGTATCCTAAAGAGATGGTAAATAGGGAATCTACTTAAAATTATTTTTTGTTATGGTTGGAAAGAATTTTACTGACCTATTTACCAAGTATTCTTTTGACCAGTGTCTGATTTCAACCTGAAATATTTCTTTGCTACCAAAGTATATTCAGTGACTATCAAAGTCATCTATGAGCCATTTCTGAGCGGCAAAGGGCTTTTAGCTGATTTATAAGCTATTGTAAAATGTCTGATAAGGACAGAAGGTTCTTAGCACAGGAAGAAAATAAGGGTGAGTAGCTCAATAGTTTGTTCTAAGTGACATCACTCGGCTAAATCATCAGTCATAACTTGAAAGCATAGGGCAATTTGAGCATGTTGCTTGTGCTGCCACTGTCAGCTTGGATAGTATGAAAAAGATTTGAGTTTTCTAGTAGTTAGCTTTTACGTTTTGTTTAAGCTTTGCAAAGCTCTTATAGTTATTTTATTCTCACAAGGTCTTTGGAAGGTGGATTATATTATTTTTCCTATTTTATAGATGAAGGAACTGAGGCATAGAGAGTTAAATGACTTACCTAACTTCCAAGTGTCTGATGTTGGACTTGATCTCTTGTCTTCTTGACTCTGTTGGCTATGCCACCATTTTAATGGAATAAAATCTCAATATGAGGTAACAGTGGTATAAAGCAGGCAGAAAAATGAATGTTATTTTAGACTACTTTAAGACAAGAAAAGTAACCAGAATGATGGAGAAGAAAAGGATAGGGAACCGTCCTCAAGTATTGGAAAGGCTTTCATGTGGAAGAGTGGTTAGAGGGGGGGGAAAATGAGGGGAAAAGAGGAAAGTTACAGAAGTATATTTAATTTTGGTTCAAGGAAAAATGTTTCTACTAATTCAAAGTATCCCAAGGTAGAATGGAGAGCCTCCCTTCACTGAAAGTCTTCAAAATGGGTGACTACTTGTTGAGATGCTTTAATATAAAAGGTCTCTGTGAATTATCAAGTTGATAATTTCTCAGTTTTAGGACGAGATGAAGGAGGCTTTTCAGGGGACATGGAGAAGGGGATGTGCTGAAGGAGAATGAGATGACCCCCCCCCCCACCTTGGCCCTGACCCTTTCTGCTATCCACAACAGAGAATCCTTTATTTTCTTTCTCATATGCCTCATATTATCCACCCAGTCACCTGAACTTTAACCATGTCCCCCGGAATCTCATTTTTTCTAGATCACAGCAACCCTGAAACTTATATTCACTGGTACCCCCGGCCCCTGAGACCCCCTTTTACTTTCTGATTGGAGATGGTAGAGTGTATCCAGAGAAGAACTCCTTCTATATCCTCCATTTAATGTGGACATCTAAGCCAGTCATCTCTTCAGTTCTCACCTGGTTGAACTCCTCTGGATACCATATTCTTGTGCCAGATAAGTTCCTTATCTCTCATCACCCTCCCCACTATTATCTTCCCCTTTATACTACTAGATTGTGAGCTCCTTGAGGGGACAGACTGATTTCTACTTTTCTTTGTGTCTCTGGTGCTTTCCAATGTACTTGGCACATCATAAATCTATAAATCTATATGTGTATAATATGCACATATGTGCACACATACATACATATCTATAAATGTTTATTAACTAACCACTCATGCATTCCAGTGGGCAGGCAAGGCTCATACATAGACTATTTGAGACACAACTTAAGTGAGTAGATAGTAATGTTTTGTTGACTATTTATGAAGCTGAAGAGCATGTGGCATTGTGGCATCATAAGTCAAAGGTCATTCCCAAAGATTGAGAACCACTGTTCCAACCTCATGAATTGACTCTCTGCAAACTGCTATGATATAGAGAGATCACCGTCAATTCATTTCACATTTCTCTCTCTCTCTCTCTCTCTCTCTCTCTCTCTCTCTCTCTCTATGAGGCTGAAGGCTTGCCCAAAGGGCTGGTTACCTGCTGCTGTGGAGCCAGACCTTGCTACCTCCCAGGTTGACTGGGGTTCTGTCTACTGAAATATAGAACAGTTACTTGTAAGCTCTTGAAGGTATAACCAAGGCAGTGAGCAAGTCTGGCGAGCAATGGGAAGGCTATCCGAGTTTGACAGGGAAACTGTGAGGATGAGTAGATGAAACGAGTAGGAAGCTGCCTTAGGAGTCAGGGATCACACCGGGCACTCCCATGACCGCCGAATCTGCCCTGAATTAGCTTCGTTCAGTTTGACGGCTAGAGCTGGATTGACAATGAGAATGTTTTTATTTTAATATATCCTATTCACTAGCCCTAGATCTCTGCCAACTTGAGAGTGAGTGTGGCATTGAAAGGCCTTGTCACTGTATAGCAAATTCACAGCCATACAGGAAGAAACGTAGTAAATCATTGTCCTTTCAATGAAAGCGGCAATCAATCATGGCACACAAGCATTTTTCCCTCTGCAACCAATAACTGCCTGGAACTGCAGGAGACCCATTATAACAATGAGAATTGGATGCAGACAAAATAAAGATGAATAAAACCGTTGTCTCATAAAACAGAAACATAAGGCTAGTTATAAAAAAAACACTCTTCCTAACCCAAGATGGGGGAATCTTATTCAGCTACCAACTGGAGATCAACAAACACCCCACCTGATGGATTTGTTTGCTGGATTATTGAAGGGCATATAACTCTTTCCAAGCCATTTTCACTAAATCACCTTGTAAGGTTTAGTCCAGACAGAGAAGCAATTGTTGAGGGTAGGAGGTAAAGAATCCTGAAGGTACAATAAAATCTTCCATCTGCTTCCAGTAAATATATGTGTAATATGTATTGATCAGACCTGTACGTTCATTGATCTGTGGAACCGCTTTGCTGATCAACAACTCGTATTATAATTTACAGTTTCAGTTGATTGGAACCCTGAGAAGTTAAATGACTTCACTAGGGCTAAATAGTCAGTATATGTCAGATATAGCACTTGAACCTGGGTTTTCCTGACTGTGAGACTGGTTCTCTATGAATATTGCCATTGCTGTCTTTTAAAAAAGAAAAACCATAAAGAAAAGACAACTTGAAAAAAGATTACATCTGATACAATGTTACTTTCCTCTGTTGTAATTCTATACCTAAAACTGAGAGAACTCAGGAATGTTTTATCATGTTTTCTGGGACAAAAGTCTAATTTAAGTAAAATTATCTTTTTAGGAATATTTTAGTTCACCTTATTTTGGTTAATCTGTTATTCTTCTAGTCCTACTTACTTCATTTGAATCAATTAAAGAAGTCCACTTAATGTTTTTGTGAATGTCATTTTGTACAGAGCAATAAAATATTCTTATAGTTATAAACTGCAGTATGGTCAGCAATTAATTCATCCACTGATACTCATATTGTTTCCAGGTTTTTTCTATTTTTGCTGCCACAAAAGTTCCACTAGAAATATTTTGTTATATTTGAGACCTTTCTTTTTTTGTCTTTGTTTTGTCTTTTTCTTTTTAGCTTTTTTGCAAAGCAATGGGGTTAAGTGGCTTGTCCAAGGCCACACAGTTAGGGAATTATTAAGTATCTGAGGCTGGATTTGAACTCAGGTACTCCTGACTCCAGGGTCAGTGCTCTATCTAATGTACCACCTAGCTACCCTGTCTTTTTTGTCTTTATAATAGGATATCTGACTCAAAAAGTATGGACAATTTAGTGACTTTTCTCAAAATAATTTCAAAATGTTGTTTGTCCTTCATTCTTGAAGAAGGCAATGACATCAGTAAAGGTGATGTCATGACAAGCACACGAACTGGATTTGAGTGAGGGGGGGCTGTGTTAAGTCCTCAGTCTTACTTTCTCCTCCAGAGACATCTGGGTCCAATGGCCAGATATCAGGGTTACGTGACTTGACCAAGATCACACCAAGATCACAGTAGCAATTGTCTGAGGCTGGATTTGAACTTCCATCTTCCTGACTCCAAGGCACGCTCTATCATCTGCATCACCAAGCTATCCCTCAGTAGTTGAAGTCAATAACTATCTAGCTCATTTCAAAGTGATATTAAGACACACAAACCAATTCACAGTTCCACCTATAGACAAAAGTATTTCCATTTTATTGTTTGCCAAATTCATGGGTGTGAAGTGAAACCCCAGAGGTATTATTGATAGTTTATAATTATTCGTTTGACAACTGTTAGTCTATATATCCTTCAATCAGTTACATATGGAAAAACAGACTTTTAGCTTCCATGTACACATCAGTTCTTGACATAAACAAAAATTAACAAGTAAGCAATGATTTCTAATCACCAAATTAGATAGAATGACATCCTTGACATTTTTGAATTAACTGCCGTCCTGAATATTCTCTCCTCTTAGCCTTTGGTAATATACCTCTCTTTTGGTTTTATTCCTCCCTTTCTGACCACCTCATTTTAATCTCCTTTGTTAGATTATCATCTGTATTATGACTTAGGTTATTTTGTTTATATCTTTATATGAATGTGTTGTCACTTCTTATGGAATATAAACTACTTGCACATATATTTTTACATATATCTCTGAATTTCAACACCTACCGTGGTGGCCTTTAATAATCACTTGTTGATTGATGAATATTAAACTTTCATCAAAGATATAGGAAATAGAGATTTTTTTCCCCATTCAATAACTTGTTTTCTTATTCTACCTATTTGCTTCCATTCGTGCAAAAAAATTTTGAATTTTGTTATTAAATTGTCTTTTATTTTTATTTTTATAATGATCTATTGCTTGTTTAATTAAGAATTTTCACAGCTATAGATATGAAAATTACTCTTTAGCATACTCCTCTAATTTTGGTCCTGGTTTTGAGTTTTTATATTTAGAATCTGAGCTTATGTTACTATGCTTTCTGCCAATACATTTTTTAATTCCCCCAAAAGTTTTTGTTGAATACATAGTCCTTCTGTAAGTCCATAGTTATTGGTGGTTTTGGACAAACATTGGACTACTCTGTTCAGTTTTGGTATGCCACATGAAGATTAGATTAGATTAAATGAAGGATTTGTCCTTAGGATATGTAAGACGCTTGGATAAGAGAAAAAAGAAAAAAGTTCCTCTCTTCAAGAAGCTTAAACATTGATTGGAAGAAGACAATGATTGAAAGGACTGAATAGGGGAAAGGAAAGTGACTCATTGGAGCACTGGGCAAATTGTAGATGATTTGAGCAGTTCTTTAAATAGTAGTTCTAGGGAAGTAATTCACCAAGAGGAGCTATTTGTAGGGCTAAAGACATTCTCGGCATGAGAAGTCACCTGGGATGGATAGGTCCAGAGAATCAGGAGCAAAACTAAGTTTCTACTGTCTTATAGTCTGAGATTTAGTAAAGACATGTTTCTTTCATTTCTACTTTATTATTTATTATTCATTTTTTCCTTTGGATTTGACAAATTTTCTTCTTCAAAATGAATTTTTTTTTTTACTATCACATTGTGATTTGATACAGTACTACATCATATTTAGGTAGCACCATAATGGTTTATTATATTGACTCAACTGAATCATGAACAATGGACATATCTCTCTAATTATTCATCCATTTTTGATCCTGTGACACAGTGTTTTGTAATTTTATTTCTGAAAAGTCTAAATCTGGAGTATTTTGTAGTTATTTTGAATAGAATTTCATATTGTATTATCCCCTCTTTTGTGATGGAGGAGATATTATATGAAAATTCTAATGATTCTTATGAATACATTTTAGATACTGAATCATTCTAGGACTTCCTAATGGTGATCCTATCGAATTTATTGTTATTTCATTTTGGGTTTGGGGATCACTACCTTTATTATATTTATTTTGCTATATATTCTTGATTTTTGAATTTTTATGAATTTTATGAACTTTATGAATTTCATGTTTGGTTTATCTTCCAGGTGGATGGGTTCATGATTTGGAAAATATATTGGAACGTATGGGTAAAGGATTAGCTAACCCTCAGGAATTACTTCTGTCTCTGTTTAGATCAGTTACATTGTGAGAACTAGGGTAAAAATTAGTACAAATCTGGAAAACATAATAAAGAGAAAATTATGTCATGCAAATAAAACAACTCCACCCTTACTTAAACAAACCTTGTTGATGTCAAAATCAACCAAATAGGAATAAAAATATAGATACTATTTAGACTAATTTCATATGATAGTTTAATATAAATAAATTTCCACAAAGAAAAAAATGAAAAGAACTTACAAAACTATACCCTCATGACACTGGAGCAGTAGAGGATAAAACAATTTTAAAAGTTTGATGAAAGACAAAGTCACTGCAAGACTGAAACTGGAAAGAATACCACAAACAGATGAAAGATTTGCAAGATTATTATATCATCAAAGATCTTTTTTTTTTTATCATCAAGGACACTGGAGCTACTATACTAGGATTCCAACCTCACAGTGATAGGTATTTTTCTAGATAGGTAAAAATGGAACTGAAGGAAAAACAAAAGAGCAAAGTATGTACAGAAGAGGCTTGTGATGAAGGTGACATAGTTGTGAGGATGGTGGGGATTTGATTTTTTTTTTAGATTAATGAAAAAAAGACATTACTTATGCTAACAGAGGGGAATACCTTAGAATTTATTATTATAAAATGACAGAGGATCAACAACTATTGAACTCTATCCCTATTACTTTCCAATTTAAATAAGATTTTAATGAGAATAATCTACACTAACATTGAAAGTATTCTTGATATGGACGTGAGAAGGAAGCATGCAGGTTTTTGCAAATGATATTCTCCCATAGACCATATCTATATCAATTGACTGAAATGCATAAAGATTTCAACATCCCATTTTGCTTATTGCTTAGCTATGAAAAATATCTTTTAGTGTAGAACTCATATAAACACATTTTATAATTTTTTCCAATCTCGATATTTTAGTTGCTTCAGTTATTTTTTCTTTTTAAGATATCATTCAAATATCTAGCTTCTCCCTGATAAATACCTTATTTTTAAATAACTTTGCTAAGTGATTTCCTTAACTACTTTTAACTTTTCCAAAATATCTTTGTACAAACTGCTTTCTACAAGAGTTTATCTCTTTTTTTATACCACAGACCATTGCATTCTGAACATCTGAAACCTGAAATTAGTTTTATTTTAAGCTTTTTATTATAGCATTGAAACATTTAAAACTCAAAAGATGTTCTCTTTGGAGCTGTAAGAGAAAGAGACTTTTGTCTGTTCTGTCCATTACAGGTAATGGAGTGGAGAAAGTTACTTAGGGACCACTGGTTCTTTTGAGTAGAGATTAAACATTTTTTGCATTTGAGTGAAATCATTGGCTACATCATCCTTCCTATAAAAGCAGGTCATTCTGCAGCTTCTAGTTGAATGCTCTGGCCACTAAATATCAGGAGGAAAGCTAATTTTAATGAACACCCACCCTCCCACCCCCACTCATACACACTCAAATACACACACACAAACACATACACTTGAATAAAACAATGAGCAAGCAAAATATTCTTTCCCATCTCTGTAGCTCTGAAACCCTTGGTTATTTGACCTGCAAAATTACCAAAAACAAGTTCTATGTCATACTTTATGATTACAATTTATTTTCTGTCCTCAAACTCAAGGAGCATAGTATTGAGATACAATAGTAGGGTTATCTCCCCCTACCCCCATTTTAAAAAATGAAACAAACAAATTGGAAGTACAGAGGAAGTAAAGCAATTTGCCTTTTGCCATCTCATTTCTAGAAGCTAGGTCTTTTGACTATCAGTGCTTTTTTTATTCTTCAATTTTGTAGGGAATGTTTTGAGGACATTTGAAAATTTATATTTCTCTATGAATATTTTTAAATATTAAAAATGAAGGGGTGGCTAGGTGGTGTTAGGGGAGGCTAGGTGGCATAGTGGATAAAGCACTGGCCTTGGAGTCAGGAGTACCTGGGTTCAAATCCGGTCTTAGACACTTAATAATTACCTAGCTGTGTGGCCTTGGGCAAGCCACTTAACCCCATTTGCCTTGCAAAAAAAAAAAAAGTAGAAATAGTTTCTAGTCTCTCAAAAAAACCCAACAATAACTAATGACAACTGACTTTTCTAAACTTTCTGCTTTGATTTTTTTGAACAAGGCAGTGAGAATTTCTGACTTCAAATCCTGTTCTTCCCTTCAAGTTGCTAATTTTTGTAAGATCCTTCCACATGAAAAATGCATTTTGATTTAATCACACAAAGGAGCAATTTCTGTTATGAAATCCAGTTAAGCTAATGACCATTCTTCCAAATGATTCTAGTATTTATAGGTAATTTTATGTGACTCTTTACACATTTATTGTTTGAAAGTTTTTACATGATTATGGTCTATTATGATCAAAATGTGATAAAAAATTTTAGACAGCCTTTTAATATTGATTCTTTTAGAGATCTCTCTACAAAAAACATCTTGAAAGTCATCCATCCATCTAAATAGGTCATGGATCTAGAATATGAAAGGACCTCTGAGGCCACCTAGTCTAATCCCTTCAAATTACAGATAAGAAAACTGATAGCCCTTAGAGATTTAGTGCTTGGCCCCAAGTCCAATCAAGCCATAAGCCTCAGAGTAAGATTGTAAATGGGTCATCCATTTCCAGGACAAGCTCTTTTCATTGCCTTATGCTATTTTACTTTAGGCAGATAAGGTTTCTAAATCAAAAGGTGTAAACATTTTCTTACATAGTTCCAATTTAAAAAAAAAACCCAGAATAATTGTATCAATGCAGTTTTGCCAATAATCTATTATGGGATCTACATTTTATGCCACAAAATACCTCCTGACCTCATTCATTGAGGGAAAAAGAAATTTGAAAGGAAACTTGATATTTTTGCTTGCTTGGCAATATTTTTGCTGTATTTCTAAAAAGGCATATGCTATCTAAGATTCAAAGTTTTGCTGAGGCCATCTACCACAGAACTCTCTCACAAAGAAGGTCAAGACCAATTAAAAGACCACTAAAAAGCTAAAGAGAGAATTAAAAAGTGGGAAGCAAGATAACAGCGTACTTTTCACCAAATAAAATGCTAGAGTTGACAAGTAGAAAACAGTAGGGAAACATAAAAGAACAGAAATGGACAATCCACAGGTGCTTTGTACATTTTACACGTTTGACAGCATAGTCCTAGGAGACCAGGTTTTTCTGGTGAGCCAAAATAAGCATGTACAGAAGGGCCAAAGGCATTCATTTCATATTTTTATTGGAAATTTTGTTTGTGGAATGTGAATCCTGCCGGTATGAGTGAATCAACATGGCACCAATGATTGGTGAATGTTATTTTTGGGAGAAGGTGGCACAGTTTTACTATAGAGCAATTTTCAAAAGTCAAAAGAACTAAACAATTTACTCATCTTGGTAGAGTATGACTCAGTGCTTGCTTTTTGACCAGGTGAGAGATCTTATATTTAGAACCAAGAACTAAAATTCCTAAATTTAGATAGGTTTTTAGTTAGATGGTTGGTCACTTTGTATATATGTATTACATATGTATATATGTGACTATATAGGCACCATTTATAAAAGTAATCTACTAAATTGTAGAGGGACTATGAATCACTAGAGATACTAACACAATTATGTATCTTATTGCAATAATACTTTATCTAAATAATAATATATCTAACTTATTAAAACCCTTTCTCTTTAGGATTTTTTATGTTTCAGAATAATTTTTCAATTTTAGGGTAGTAAGTTGCTGATGATTTTATTACCATTATTGCCATAAATTTTCACTGTCTTTCACCAGGATCTCATTGTGGCATGCTGCATTCCTTTTTTAAAAATTGTTAATTTATGAAACAAAAGAAGCATTTCAATGACTATCATAATAAAAACAATATTTTCATATGAAAGTATAAATCTATGATGTAGTCCTGAATTCAAATAAACAATATGAGATTATATCAATTTTTCTTCCCATGCCTAACCACCTGCTCTAGAGATGTTTAGCATTAGACAGAGGTGTGCATATACATTTCTCTATCTCTGTCTCTATCTATCTGACTATCTGATTATCTGTCTGACTATACAGAATTCTTGAGGGTCAGGCCAGAAAAGTACAAGCTCTGTCAGCTTTAAACAGCTGCGAAGACTTTGAGTGAAGACGCAGGGATGGACTTTGTCAGGTGTGGGACACCCCAGCTAGGATCAGAGAAATTTGCTTCACCACACTTGTTGATACCCCATGTAGGAAGTGTAATCCTACAATTTTGCACATGACTTTAAGGTGATTTTTTAATTTTGCCTCTCACATCTCACAGGTGTTTGAGAATTTATCAACAATGGAGTGCCAGCCGCGGAGCCCGAGGGCAGGGGCGGGCAGGGGCGGGCAGGGGCGGGCAGGGCAGGGCAGGGCAGGGGCGGGCAGGGCAGGGCAGGGCAGGGGCGGGCAGGGCAGGCCCCAGCGGGGCCCAGACCCAGGACAGTAGGCCGCCGCCCGAGCTAGACCCGCTGGCCCGGCGGCCGAGGATGTGGGGGCTCGGGAGCCCGGGCCGCTGGGGAGGGGGCCGCCGCTTGTCCCCCGGGGCCCGATGCCCCCGGCGAGGCCTGGGGAAGCCCCTTCCCCCAGCTGTGGCACCGCGGGGGCGTCCGGGCGCCTCCGGCCGGGCCACCCTGGGCAAGTCCCCGTGGGGAGCTGCTGCCCCCGCGGGAGCGCCCCCGGCCCAAGGCCCCGGAGCGGGGTGCCCCGGCCCGGGCGCCGTCCCCGGGGAGCCAAGGTCAAACGGGGCAGAGGCGGGATTCGAACCCCTGCACTTCCGATCCCCGTCCCCCAGCACCGCTCCCGACAGTTCCTCCGGTGCTGGGGCGCCGCTGACAAGTGGTGTGGATTACGGGGATCAACAGCCCGGAGGCAGCCCCGACACCCCGACCCTCCCGAGCACCCGCCGGCCCCTCCCGGGAGTAAAGTCGGCCTCGGCCGCTGAGCTTGGCCTCCCCGCAGCTCCTAGCCGAGGCAGTTTTAGGTTGGCCGTCTCCGAGTCGAGCATGCAGGTAGTTCTTGGCTTTCTGTGACTTCTTAGTAATTGGAGCTCTTCTTAAGCATTATCCTCGAAAATGGGAGGTGCCGTCAGTGCTGGAGAAGACAATGATGAGCTAATAGATAACTTGAAAGCAGCACAGTATATCCGGACAGAGCTGGTAGAGCAAGCATTTCGAGCTATTGATCGAGCAGACTACTATCTTGAAGAATTTAAAGATAATGCCTATAAAGACTTAGCCTGGAAACATGGCAATATTCACCTTTCTGCCCCATGCATATATTCAGAAGTGATGGAAGCTCTGGATCTACAACCTGGACTTTCATTCTTGAATCTCGGTAGTGGCACTGGTTATCTCAGTTCTATGGTTGGACTCATTTTAGGCCCTTTTGGTGTAAACCATGGAGTAGAACTTCATTCAGACGTGATGGAGTATGTCAAGCAGAAACTGGACTCTTTCATCAGAACAAGTGATAGCTTTGACAAGTTTGAATTCTGTGAACCTTCCTTTGCTACGGGCAACTGTCTGGAAATTTCTCCAGATTGTTCTCAATATGATCGTGTTTATTGTGGTGCTGGAGTTCAAAAAGAACATGAAGATTACATGAAGAGTTTGCTTAAAGTTGGGGGAATTCTTGTCACGCCACTAGAAGAAAAGCTGACTAAAATAACTCGAACAGGTCCTTCTGCTTGGGAGACCAAAAAGATTTTGGCTGTTTCTTTTGCTCCTCTCATCCAGACCAGTCATTCAGGAAAGTCAAGACTTGTGCAATTACCTCCATTGGCTGTTCGGAGCCTCCAAGATTTAGCTCGAATTGCAATCCGAGGAACGATTAAAAAGATAATTCATCAAGAAACAATGAGCAAAAGTGGAAATGGACTGAAAAACCCACCCAGGTTTAAGCGTAGACGAGTTCGAGGCCGTCGAATGGCAACTATTGTCTTCTTGGACAAAGAAGTCTTCGCCAGTCCTATTTCCAACCCATCTGATGACAACAACAATTGTGAGGATGTGGAAGAAGAAAGAAGGGAAGAGGAGGAAAAAAATGTTCCTGAAATGAAGCCATATCCTCCCGTAAACTTTCTGAGAGAAAAGGTCTTGAGTCTGCCCCTTCCTGATCCTCTGAAATATCACCTGCTTTATTACATAGAAAAATAAGTCTTCTATTTATATTAAGAAAAAGATACATAAGGGGGGGAAGTGGTGAGAGCCTGACAACATGTATATGACTTCCTTACCTGCTAACATGGGTCACCCCTGGCATAGATTGGCTGGAGAATGTGACTGCTGTATACTTAAACATCCTCATTTTTTTCTCCTAGTTTCTTGGTGGTGTGCTAATTTTTTTTAATCTTATAGCAGGATTTCCTTTAAAAGTGACCTGGTGAACGCCTAGAAACAACTATTTCTTCCATTGAGGGGAAAGAAAATCACTTCAATAAGGCTGTTTTATATTTCAGCCATGCTTTAAAACTAAACTCCAGTTTAAAATGTTTCTAGGCAGCACCCTAAAGACTACTCTGCAACAAAGATGCATAAAATAGTATATATTGTGTAATTAAAATGAAAACTGCTGATTCAAATAAAAAAAACAATGGAGTACCAATGCTACTGAAATTGTAGATCCTTGAAGTCTTAATCCATTTAGTAAAAACAGGGTAGCTAATAAAAAAGATTGACTAAGCAATTTGTCCAATGCAACAAATTGTGCAATAACTAAGACCTGCACCTAAATAGTGGTCTCTGTATCTTACTTCTGTGTTTCCTTTAGCAGCAATGAATGAATTGAATTTTTCTTTATCCTATGCTTTTGATTCTAAAGGAAGAATAGCTAACACATTGGATTATAGGGGAATATCAAATAACTCTCATGGCCATTTGATTTGTTCAGAAAGAGAAAGGTATTGTAAAGATTATGACAAATTCTATAATCTGGTACCAATGCTTACATAGGGATAGAAGTTATTTTCTTGCTACCAAAATGTATTAAGGGAAGAATATAGAATGAAGGTCACCACATTGTCTGATCCTTAAAATGATTCTCCCAATGAGGAAACTCAGGGCATGATGATATTGAAAGGAACTTTACCAAAATTCCACATAATACTTTGTAGACTTGCTAAGTAGAGACTCTAGGATGTCTTAAAAAAGGAACCTAGAGGGGTGGCTAGGTGGTGCAGTGGATAGAGCACCGGCTCTGGAGTCAGGAGTACCTGAGTTCAAATTGGCCTCAGACACTTAATAATTACCTAGCAGTGTGGTCTTGGGCAAGCCACTTAACCCCATTTACCTTTTGAAAACCTAAGGGGGGAAAAAAGGAACCTAGAAGAGTGACTTTGGGATATGATATTAGTTAAAAGTAATTTCAGACTATAATTTAGATAAGGTGAAAGTTCACAATAGCAGGAGGAGAAGGACACTAAAAACAGACTTAAAAATGCCTCAGGTTTTCTTTGATTAAGTAATTAGATGTTAACCTGATAAAAGAGCTAAAGGTGACCCCATGGGGCAGGCAAGATAAAGAGTTGAAGCATAACAGAAGGTGGCAGATGTCCAAAGGTAGCTGTATGGATGAAGACCAGTGGATGAAGGCAAAGTAAAGTCCAGTGATGGAGCTATGTCAAAACAGTGGTACAGAAAGAAGAGAAAAGCAGAGGACCATATTTTAGTGGAGAAAGCAATTTTCCTGATGACATCACTAGAGAATATGAGACTTGATAACAGGAACTATCCCAGACACTATGACTCCATGCATTTCCTATGTGTGTATTTTGGCATTCACGTTCCTTTACATATAAATTCTGTCTGTGTGTCACTTCCTTAAATGCTGGTATAATTAAAAAGTGGGCTGTGTTTATCCCTATATATACAGAGAAAAATTTTCATATAATCTAATATAATGTTTAAAGGAAGACTAGCTAACACATTGGATTATAGGGATAAATATCAAGTTATACATGGGCTCTGAAATTCAATTTGAAAGCTGAGGGAGGATGATTAGTTAACTTATGGATCCCCCCCAAAAAAAAGAAAAAAAAAGGATTTTGGGATTTTAGTGGAGAGCAAACTCAATTTGAGTGAACAGCTAAAAAAGAATGATGTATATTTTGGCTACATTAAGTTGTTTAGCTTCCTGGAATAGAGAGGTGTATAGACCACACTGTTTTGTGTCTTGGTCAGATCATCTCAAAAGGATTATGTTCATTTCTGGGCACTTGGGAGCATACAAAGGAGCATACCATCCAGAGTGGTGAAAAGCTTTGAAATCATGTCGTATGGGATTAATTGCAGATGTGAATGTTTAACTTGGAGAAATCTCAAAGGGATCATGGCAGCTGTTTTCGAATATTTGTAATGAGAACTGTAATGAAGAAGAAGGATTAGACTTATCTTATTTGGTCCCAGAAGAAGGAGTGATAAATTGTAATTACAATGAAATAAATTTAAGTTTGATATAACATTCCACATGTAGAATGAACTGCTTTGGAAGGCATGGACTTACTTTCTTGTCATTGTTAGATTAGGCAAGCAGGTTAGATAGACACTTCTGGATTATGCTGTAGTGGGTACTCTCTTTGAGGGTATGAGATAAGCTAGATGGTTGCTAGGATTCATTTTAAATCCAAAATTCTCATTCTTTTTTATCTTGGTATTTCTTTTTTAATTTAATTTTTATTATATGGAATAAAACAAATGTTTTTATAATAAAAAAATTATGATTGTACATAAAACTGTCAATCAACTATATCCTTTCAAATATACAAAATTACCATGTACATTTCTTTTTCTTCTCCCTTCCTGGAGATGGCTACCATCAGACACACACATAGATACACACATACACACATATAAGAAAAAAACACTATTTCTATTGATGAACTGATAAATAGAAGTATATATATATAAATTATTCTAAATATACTTCTATTTATCAGTTCATCTATGGATGGAAATAGTGTTTTTTCTTATATTCTTTATAGTTAATTTAGGTATTTATAATAGACAACATATTTCCTCAAAATTATTCTTAAAATAATATTGTTAATACAACATACAATGTTCTCTTGATTCTGTTCATTTTGCTCTTCATTATTTCATGTAAATCTTTTCGTGTTTTTCTAAAAATTATTGCACTCATAAGTTCCTATAACAGTAGAACTCCATCACAATCATATAGCACAGCTTGTTCAGACATTTCTCAGCTGATCAAATTGAGCACCCTTTCAATTTCCAGTTCTTTGCCACCAAAAGAGGACAGCTATAAACATTTTAGAACATATAGGTTCTTTCCTTTTTTCCCCTAATCATCTTTGGATGTGGATCAAATAGTGGTATTGTTAGATCAATGGGTAGTAGCAATAACTCTTTGGGCATAACTACAGATTGCTCTTCAAAATGGTTGGATCGTTCTACAATTTCACAGACAATAACTCGATAGCCCATATTTCCACATACTTTCTAGCATTTCTTACTTTCCCCTTCTTTCATTTTAGCCAAACTGGTAGGTATAAAATGATATCCAAAGTTTTTTTTATCTGTGTTTCTCTAATCGATAATGATTTAGAACATTTTTAATATGACTGTAAATTATTTAAATTTCTTCATTGAAAAACTGCTCATTCATTTCCTTTTACCATTTGCCAACTGGAGAATAACATTCTTATGGATATGACGAAGTTCTAATTACTATTTGTGAATTTCCCTCCATCTTATTTTTACTCACTCTTTTCCTCCTCGGTCTCTCTTTTTACCCTATCTCTGTTATTTTATCTTTCTCCCCAACCCTTCTAATGTTATTCTATGTACTCTTTTAAAATACTTTATTCTCTAGTTCTCTCACCCCTCTAGAAGTTCAGAAACTTCTAAACATTTTCAGATGTACACTTTGTTTCATCTTCAACCCAGGGGAGTTAGAACCCAGGTTCCAAATTCCCAGCCCTCCACCACTATCACCTGTTTCCTCTGTATTCTTCCTTTCATGCATTGTTTTTCTGAGATAATTGTTCCTTTTTACCTTTTTTCTATCCAGTCACACCTTCACACAACTTAGCCATAATCTTTCTTTCAAACCATATTAAGAATAATAATAGGTTTAAGGCTACTAATAGCATTTTCATATGTCATAAGTAAATGGACTCCCATTCTTAGAGCTGATATGATCCATTGTTGGTAGATGAAAGAAATATGTTACATAGATGGAGTAGGGGTTATTAATCAAGGTTAAATTATATTCCCAACATGCCTACAATCTGGGGTAGATTTTAGATTTTAGCAGGGCTTATGTTTGAATAGAGATTCTCATGTGCTACTGCCAAATTTATTGGCTCTGACCTACAAAAATTATACAAAAGCTTCCTTGAAAAAGTTATATTTTTGCTTGAGTTGAAATAGATGGCATCCCACAGTTCTTCTCTATTAATGGTATTAGATATTTTGAGTAGTTATAATTTGGATTGAAAAGAATCTTGCCCTAAATTTAGAAATTTTTTTCCCTTATAAAAATTCCTGATTGATTTGGGAATTGAAATAGGTCAGACATACACACACATTCACTCACACACGCATGCGCGCACACACACACACACACACACACACACCTCAAGGCAAATGAATTTCTTAAGATAATATTAATTTCTATAGTAAGAAATGCAATTTAATTATTAGACTTTTAAATGTGTTATACCGGTTGGTAATAATTGATTTTTGTAACAAGGTCAAAAAAAGACTCAAGTCCTGAATTGAATAGTGACATGAAAGTATATGTTACTCTTTACACAGGTTCAGGCAGTCAATGAAATGTCACCCCCTTTCAGACCAGTCAACATGCATTTATTAGAAGCCTACTATGTGTCAAGCTTCAAGCTATGCTAAGACCAAACTAAAATTAAAAACAATGTCCTGAAGTACAAAAACTATTTTAATCTTTTAATCAAGATATATTTGATGTCCTGAGCTGAGAAGTAATGGAAATAAATGCCTTGTTCCTGACAAATGCTTTGTTCTTTTCACACAGGGCAAATATCTTAAGTATTGCGGACTTATTGGTACCTAGGTATTGGGAGCTAATCCTCCAAACCACATGATGGATAATTAGTCAAATTATCAAAATCATTCCTACCTTCCCAAACAAGGTTAAAAAAAAGAGTTGAGATATTTTTATGTCTTGTCCCTGATGACATCTGTTAGTTTCTTCTGTCTCCCAAAATGTTTTAAAGTAGATAGCATATAGGATGCAAACCCTAACATTACTACTTTCCCTCTGTTTGACCTTGAACAATTCATTAAACCATAGGTTCCCAGACTTTCTTGGTTCATGATTCTTCAGTGTCTCACTTTTTAACTTAGTGTCATTACTCAAAAGAAAGTTCAGTTTATTAAATAGTTAGGTTCAAATAACTTAAAACGTATTTATGTCCAAACAATTTAGTAGCTATTAAAAACACATAAGTTGAAAGAAAAAATAATATTCCAATTTCATTCTTAAATAACAATTACTTGGGAATTGTACAACTTGGACATTATAACATCCTCATTTGCTGTTCTATGTGGATTTTAACAAAATACTTGCTTTTTATCATAGCAATCCTGAAAACCCAGCTTTGATGCTGCAAATGAGAAAGTTTGAGAAATTATTGGTACAGTTAGAAGTACCAGTAAATTAAAAAAAAAAGTCTCAAAGATTTGAATGTCAATGAAAACAGTGTAGTGATCTAATGTTAAAACTGTGAACTTGTAATAGTAATTTAAGGATTATCTTGAGAGATGGAGAACATCACTATGTTTCCCTGTGAGAGTTAGGCAGTTTCCCAGGGTACCCCAGAACACAGTTTGGAAACTGGCTTAAAAACCTTGAGTTCTCCATTTATTAATGAAGGATTGAGCTAGACAACTTTAAGGGTCCATCTAGTCCTAAAATTATGATCTTGCAACTTGGCTTTCTTTTTCATGCTTATAGGGAGTTTCAGTTTGGTGTGTAGCAAGAAATGCATTCAATTGTGACAGAGGTCCAGCACTTGTTACATAAGGGTCTGCAAAACGATATATTTACTTTGTAATTTCTCTTGGAGCCGAATGAATTTGACAATTCAATTTACTCAGTTGTCATAGCCTATCTAGTTACAGAACAATTCTCACATCCACCCTTCTCTCCAACCAAAAGGTCGCCAGCCCCTGTCCTGGTTCAGATACACATCCTGATTTGAACTATTATAATAGCCTTCTGATTAGACATCTTGTCTCTTTTCTCCAAACCTCTTTTTGCACTATTGCCAAAATAATCTTACTAATAAAGAGCTCTCACCATCTATCAGGTTAAAAAATCTTCATTTGATCCTTCTCACCTTACAAATTCATTATCCCTGAAAGTTTGCTTCAGTCTGGCTTCTGCATATCTAACCAGACTCGTGTTCCATTTGCTTGTACATGATATCCGAACCCCTGCCTTTGCTAGAAATGTGCGACTCTGCTTTCAGAATCTTTATTTTTGCCTTCAAGACCCAATTCAGGTACCACTTTTTATGTGACAGTTTCCTTGTTTCCTTAGTCACCCAGTCAACTAGTATTTACTGAGGAAACAAAGGCAAAAAATAGTCCCTCTTTTGAGAAGAACATAACAGTCTAATGGGAAATAATGCATGCAAACTAACTATGAAAAAACAAGATATAATTCGGATAAATGAAGGATAGCCTCAATGGAAAGGCACTGAGAAGGACCAGGAAATTCTCTGCAGATGAATGTGGTTTCTCTCTATTAATAGTTTGCTAGAGCATTTAATCTAGATCTCTCCTTTGACTCAATGATTTCCATGTTGAGATCTGACTTGCCAACTCATCTTCTTCTTGCATCTATCTCCTATGTCTTCAGCTCCACGGCCACTGAAGATAAGCCGCCTCTGTCCAAGAAATCATCACCACCAAAATCTTTGGTTATTAGATGGTCAACATCAAAACTAAAGGAAAAATGCATTTTTACATGCATTACTATTTGACTTGCTACTGTACTCTTAAAGTTCTATCAGACTTGAAGTTGAAACTTCTTCCATCTATTGTCCTCCCCCTTTAGAGCAAGGGATGTTTTCCCATTTGTATCTTAGGGTTTTGCATTCTTAGTAAGTGATTTTTCATTCTTTCCTTCATTCATTGTATTATAATTACTTGTGCACATGTCATATTCCTCTCTCCCCACTCCTCATCAACAGGCAAATAATTCAAGGGCAGTGACTTTTTTTTTCCCTTTTTATCCTCAGACATTGCACGAGAAGGCATTTAATGTTTTGCTGAATTGACATAGCTGTGAAATGGAGCAGACTAGAGAGTGCTTGAGTTTATTAGAGAAAGACTCTAAATTACTAACTCTAGGAAACCTGCTAATCATTATATGGAGTTTATGCTATTTGTCCTTGCTGAAGCAAAAGACCTATCATGGTCTGTTGGAGAAAACTGATCAGGAACAAAACATGATGGCAGAAGCTCACATGTAGTTTTATAACATCTAAAATGGGAATTGAAAGAATAACATTTTAAAATTGTAAATTTAATTTAGAATTTAAACCTGACTCCTAATTAGACTTAGCATTAATATGATCAAGATCATCAAGTGGATGAAGTTATAATGTTGGTAGTGTGTTACCTCTTTCCATGACTGTCTCCAGGATTATGCAGCTGCTTACTGTCCACTGATAACATATCAACTAAACAGTAGTTAAATGATATGAATTCCAAGAGTATAATTAACTTTATCAAATTTTAAAAATTGGATTTCCTAGATTTATATAGAGAGAATGTGGCACAATGGAGAGAAAAGGCTTGTATCAGGAAGGGAAGTCTTGGGCTTTGATCTAATAGTTGAATGACCATAAACATGATCATTTATCCTTTTTGATCTTGTTTAAGGGATGATTCTAACTGACCAGCATGGCACAGTGAAAAGTTCTGGATTTGGAATCAGAGGACCTTTATGCAAATCTTGGATCTGTTACTATCTGAGTGACCTTCACCAAGATGCCTGATTTATCTTGGCCTTTGTTTCTTCATATGTAAAAATGAGAGGATTGGACTACCAACATCCCTTTCAGTTCTGTTATGCTGTATTTTATATGCCCATTGATTAAGAAAGAATTCTTATTCTAGTGGTGTTTTTGACCAGAAATGAATGTTTTCTCCACTTTTTTCTCCTTCTAAGATTTTAGAATCTTGTGGTGATATCAAGAGAATTATATTTCTGATTGCTTGCTATAAAAATATATTTAAAATGAAGTTTGGATTTGGGAGTTCATTTATGTTTTCTGAAACTTCACAATGGACCAAGTAGTCATGATGCCGCCTTTCAAAACTTGGCACATAAGTTATTGAGAATTCAAAGTACAAAGGTTGTTATCTCGAATTCGTCATGTTTTTTAGACATTCTTTTAGATTCTATTATCAAATAATACTCTTATACAAAGGCAAAGCATAAAACAGAGAAAGATATGGTTGGCAAGTTGTTCATTGCTGTCATAGAGTTTAATTGTAAAATTCCATATTGAAGAGGGACTCTCCACACATGATGACATTCTTCCAAATACTCCTTTTTGTAGATGACATTTTACTCATGACATTAACCTCTACTTCCTGGATAACATTCAAAAAGAGTTGGGCCCAACAATTTCCACGGGAAAATCTGATACACAGGTATACAGCTCTATGGATAACATAAAGATCTCATTCATGAATGTTTGTCTTGGACATCTCTTCAAATAGTTGATGAGTTGAGCTTAGAATTACCTTATATTTGGGAATTTGTAAATTCCGTTAATAACCCCAAACTCCTTTCTGAAATAAAGTTCCAGATTTTTATGGCCAATATTCTATTGAATTGTTAATGGGTGTGACTCATGAAAAGTGATTTTAGTTTCTGAGGGATCAAAAATGAATGTCACACACTAAGAGGACAATCAAATAAGATAATTCTATATTACTGATTTAAGATTGAGTGTTCCTATACTGTAGATCAATTCAGAAGATTGAAGGTGGCATTAATATTTATAGGTTCTGCTTACTGCTCTCATTAAGGAAACCTGCTTTTCATTTGTTCAAGCTCGTGTCATCTAATTTTGTCAATTTAATTCCATATTCTATATCTACCTACCAAGTTCTTAGCTTCTCTCATTGCCAATTTGTCTTTCCCAGTGAACAGTTTCTTGGTTAGTGACACTTTTGAAATGAAATTTTCAAGTGTGTCTCATAAATAAGAAGTATGATATAGGACAAAGACCACTGTACTTTACATTAATTGATGTGGGTTCTAGTCTTATCTCTGTTAATAACTTACTATGTGATCCTTAGCAAATCCCTTAACCTCTGAAGACCTCACCTACCTTATCTGTGATATTGTTCTAAATGCTATCTATCTATATAACTTCATGCTTTTTATAATTCAAGTAAGGGAAGTATTGGATCTACTCAAGCTTGTAGAAGACCCAAGTAATAAGTGATAATAATAATGAGATTAATAAAAAAAGTCTTCCTCCTAGCTGCATCTTGGTTCATGAAATTTTGAGGGGTAGTTATCTATTCAAATGTACAGAGTCACAGAATTTCAAGGTTGAAAGGCACCTCAGACACCAACTAGTCAAATCCATTACTAGAAAAAATATCTACTACAATATAATTGATAAATAGATATACAACTTCTGTTTGAATAATTGATTAATAGATACACAATCTTCTGCTTGAAGATTTGCCAGGGATTGATCTATTACCTTTTCAGGAAGCTTCAAGAGCTCGAAAGCCTCATTTTTTTTTTTTAGCTCTAATTATTGGGTATGAAATTTCCTCCTGTGGTACTTTGGCTGAAAATTGTATTCAAAGTGATTCTCTATAATTTGAATTTTATTTTACATATATGTATATATATATATATATATATGCATGTATACACACATACATAAATATATGTGTAGACAAGGTTTTTGTTTGTTATAAATTGGAATATTTATCCCTATACTTGGGCACATAGAGATTGTCAGTGCTAATTCTCTCCAAGTAATCTTTTCTTCTGCTTTTGCTTTTAATTTACATTTTTATTTACACATTACTAAAATAGTCTTAATGATGTACTATACCAATTTTTTCCCCTTAGAAGGTGGTCAAATGAAAGCCTGAAGATTTTACTTTTATGGAAGAAATTGGCATTGATACATACAGACATACATTGTCTTAACTTGAAACTCCCTGATGTTTTTAAGGAGTACCAAAAAACAAAGCAGAGAAGGTAAGAGTGACTTGCGTGAGATCACACAGGTAATGGTTTGAGGAAACATTTTATCAATGGCCCCTTTGTGTAATCATGTGGGATACATAGAGAAGATGATGATGACCTCTTTTCTTTTTTCTTTATTCTTTCCTTATGTTCTTGTTTCCTAATGCAGTCTTCCCCTCTTAATGGGACAGCAACACTGCAAAGTGAGCAGGCAATATCTTCTTTGAATGCAGGATGATACCAATGCTCTTTCCAGTGGAAAAATTTGATATTTTCAGAAGTTATTTTCACATTTACAGAGTCCTACATAATTTTGTTTGATAGTTTTGGTGGCTAACTCTCATTGCCTATATTTATATGCTGCTTTCACAGCAGCAAAATATTTTATTAACACCTACAAAATTATTCTTTCCTTCTAAGGATGGAAGGGTGCTATTTCAGGCCTAAATTTATTGTTGATGGTTTGTCTGATCATCCTTCCTGGGAAGACTGATTACTTTTAAAAAAAGCAAACAAACAAGATCCAAAAGAAACTTCTTTTCAGGATAATCTGACATCATTATTTGTTACAATTTATGTTCTCATCTGATGTACTTCCACTACTGATATAAATAAGATTGGTCTACATGTAGTCTGTTGACTTGGCTGTCAGTGAAAAAAATTCGCGGCCTAAGAAATTCTCTTTGCTTAAAAGTTAGTAAATCAATTCAATGAAAAACCAACCACAATATACCATAGTATATGCTTTAAAATGCAGTCTTCATGGTAAGCGGTTGCTTGACATGAATGGTACGTTTTAGTTCTTGGGTTTCTCTGTCTCTCTGACTAGATGGTAATTATAATTGTTATTGTTCTTCATTTGGTGAAGAAAAACCAAAAGAATTCACCGCTGAGCACTCTGGAAGTGTATGGTGTGACTGCACATAATTTTCCACACTTGGGAAGATGATTCAGTAAGAGTCAAATAGAGTCAGAAATTCGTTTTCATACAAGCCTTTTACTTGCATTATTCATGAAAGAATCAGGCTTGTATCACAATATTAGTAACGGCTAGCATCATATTTGCAAAACAATGAATTGATCAGTTGGTTATCTCATTCCATCATTACAGTGACTGGGAACTGGGAGCTATTATTATCCCCATTTTATAAATGGAGCTGGAGTAAACAGATTAAGGGATTTGTATGAGGTCACACAGATAATGTTTGGGGGTGAATTTTTTTAACCTCATATCTTCCTGGTTTCAAGTTTAACATTCTATTTACTATATTACCTAACTATCCTTAAAAAAGAGGAAGATGATTAATTTATTCCTTTTTTTTGGCAAGGCTGTGGGGTTAAGTGGCTTGTCCAAGGTCACATGGCCAGGTAATTATTAAGTGTATTAGGTTGGATTTGAACTTAGGTCCTCCTGATTCCAGGATAGTTTCAATCACAGTCTAGGTTAAAAAGCATTCCACTTTGCTTCTGTCACTCAGAACCTCACTAGATGCTTTGTGATCTCTGCCCCACTGCTCTCGTTGATGTATAAAAATTGTGTGACAGCAAACAGTCCATCAGCACTTAGATTATTGTACTCTAGGAGACACAGGCACTGAAACCACAGATTGATGTGCAGCCTATTATATTTAGAAAGTGCTTCAGCATTAAGATTCATAACTAGCCATGATTAACAAGGGATAGTAGAGATGACATGTGAGAGGTCAGAATACTGAGGGTCTGCAGAGCTTCCAGGGTTGGCTTTTCTTGCTTCTCCTCTCCATATCAACTTCAATCTTCCCCCATATATCCATGTTTTCCAAGGGTTCTGCTTCAATTGTATTCTGCTTCATTTTTTTGGACAATTCAAAAGGTAAAATTATACCAAAATTAAAAAAAAAACCAAATCTTCCTTTGTTTCAAAATGCTTGCTATTCTACGAACAGGAAAAGGGCAAAGCTTTAATCCATCCATCCACCCATCCATCCACCCATCCATCCACCTATCCATCCATCTAAGTTATCAGTAACTTCAGACACAAGAGAATTTTTAAATGAATGAGAGGTGGGATCAGGCCTGAATTTCATCTGTCTGGGTGTTGGGTAAAGAAACTAGAATGACTTGAGTATTTGCTCATTTTGTTCCTGGGTTTTTCAGGAAAAAAATGAGTCAGAAATAAGAAGCTTTCAATAACCAATATAACATTAATATACGTAGTAACACTATTGCCAAATGACTAATTGTGCAGGAAGACAATAGCTATCATACTTTCCACAAGCATTCAGAAAACTGTTATTACTTTTAAACTGTGGAGAGAAATGCAATAAAATGTTCTTAGACTGCAAAAAACCAATGACAATATTGATTCCAGTTTTGGAAATGAAAGAGTTTTTCTAATATTACTAAGCTATCAGTTATCTTTTTCAATTTCACTGCTATGCTTTAACATGGTTTTCTTTATTCTCTTTATATCTGTCCATTTCCCCCTCTCCTTTTTTATTTGCTAAGTGGACCTACATGTGAACAGTAAAGCAAATGTTTGCTTGGGATGTGTTGTTTTCTTGCCATCATTACACACAAAAAGGAAGAAAAGGGCATTTATATTATAGCAGTAGAAGAGCTGTCCTTTTCAAAAGCATTTTTTTTTGCAATGTAGCCATTAGCTGCTGATGGAGTTGCCATGGTTATGAGAGGTCCACTGTGGGAGAAATCTTCATTTATCATTAGATTTTGACAGAAGCAGTCAGAATGCTTGATGGGGAAAAAATAAGAACCATAAAAAAGCCTCAGCCGTTTTACAAGCACAAAGAGTTGAGTTATAACATCAAAAATATTCACTGATAAAGTCAAGGGTAAGTTCAGAGCCAAGAAAAATCTTTTTTTTCCCAAACAAAAAATATTTTTATAGACAGCAAAACATAGAGAATGATCATCTTCTTTTGGAAATTGGGGAAAAATAGTTTAAGAGTTACAAGCCTAGAGATTGAGTATGATTAAATTATTTCATGGAATAATTTAGAGTCACCATTTCTTATGCTAAACCAAAGTAAGGCAATGGTGGTGACAATGGAAAATAATCTTACCTCCTAGTTTAAAAAAGAACCTTGGCACTAATTATAGTTGAAAGGACTGAAGTGCTGCTCAGATATGAAAAGTAGAGTAGTAGTAATAATAATAATAATAATAGCTCATATTACAAAAGGTCTCACTACATTTCTGAATGTACTTGTATCATGAAAAACCTATAATATGCATTTTATTCATCTCCTTTAATAGTAATTATATAATAGCATTCTGCTTTTCCAAAATTAAGGTTTTTGCCTTTTCAGAACAATACCTAATTTTCTTAATAACTCAGTATTTAGAGATGAAGCATGACTCTTTAGAAATTGAAGCAAACTCAGAATTTATTAATAGTACCAGATGTCTTGGAGTTGCCTAGGAGGTCAGTATGCTGGAGATGGAAGTTTGTTGGTTTGGCAGACATCTTTCAGCATTTTACCCTTTCTTAACTTCTCTAGTGACTTTTTACTAACCTGGAGAATACTGATATAGGGTCCCTAGTTATAGAATCATATTTGGGTGATTTTATAACTGGCGACTTGGAGCTAAAGAAACAATTTCCTAAGACAGATCACTGTTAAGAAAGAGTCAGCACCTTGTGATTGGGTAGGTTGTCATATGACGTGTATCATTTTCTTTCCTTGTTTCCCTTGTCTGGGTTTGAAAGTAAAAACAATTCCAGATAGGGAAAGGGTTAAGGCAGTGATTGAGAGAGAAAATCATGCCCAAGGGCTTGAGTTATCCTACTCAAAGAAGTGTGGAATGGTGAATAAGAGAGATTGACAATTTGCTAACCAAACTCAGTATAACACTACAATACTACGCCAATTGACTATTGGAAATGAATAAATTGAAGATATCAATTCTCCTTGCATTTTGAGTTTATGTGAGTAGGAAGTCATTGATGCCTCTTTCATGATGAATTGGAAGAGAGATGAGGCAATCTTAAGAATGAGATTGAGGGGGCAGTCCTGCCCTGGAGTCAGAGGTACCTGAGTTCAAATCTGGCCTCAGACATTTAATCATTACCTAGCTGTGTGGCCTTGGGCAAGCCACTTAACCCCATTGCCTTGCCAAAAAAACAGAACCTTAAAAAACCTTAAAAAAAAAAAGAATTACAAGAATGAGATTGAATAATTTGCTTACCAGGGTAAAAAACTAAGGCATTCTGTCTTACCAGGCTCTTAAAAGAGCATGCCCTGTTTTTTAATCATAGTTATTGAGTGCATTGATAGGATAATTTGACCCAGGTTATTCATATATTCTGATATATTTAATATTTTATGTATTTGATAAGAAATCAGTATCTATAATACTATTTCTTTAGTTATCCCTTCCATATCATGGATACGGGGGTATGACATCTCTGTGATCTGGAAAATCTACTTACCCATTTTTGACCCTTTCTTAGCAGAGAAGTCTGAATTTTTCTTTTTCTTTTATGAAGTGTTATACAGTTGCAAATTTTGGGCTGATATTATTTAGTATTATGCATATTTTTTTTGCACTTTTCCGTGTTTTCTGATGACCTTTGTGTGAGGTCTTCTGCAAACTTCTGCTAACTCCCCTAAAATTCCAACTTGATTTCTTATGCTGACCCATGATATACTGAAGCCATGAAGTAATATGGAAGGAATAAATGTAATAGAGGCTCAATAAGTAGAATGGACAGAAGCAAACATATATTTTCCCAGAATACGATTACCATTAGGATCCTGAGAAAGTTTGAATCTGTGGAGGAATCTGGATGGGAATTTAGAGTAGTTTGTATGAGAATAGATAAGAAGAGTGAGCTCAATCCAAAAAGTTGTAGAGTATTTTTCACAGATATGGGATTCTGAAATTCTGTTTTAATGATTCTGTGATTTCTCATCTCTAGAGAAATACCCTCAACAAGATTTTTAATATACAGAAATTTAGTGCTCATTATCTTTCTCCCCAAATCTTATCCTATTCCTAATGTCCCTATCACTCTCAGGGGCACCACAATCCTCCCACTCACCCAGGCTCACAATCTAAGCATCATCAACAACTTCTCACTCTCATAACTCCTGACCCATATCCAATAAGCTATCAAGACCTGTTAAATCTAACTTGATATTATCTTTTGTATTTGGCTCCTTCTCTTTGCCAATTCCACCACCACCCTAGTTCAAGTCCTTCTTATCTTTTTGGTCTTCTTAGACTTACTCTTTGCTGCTGTCTATGTATTCTGTAAACTAGTGACACTGGCCTCCTTGCTTTGACATACACAAGACATTCCTTCTCTCAACTGTACCATCTGACTCCTTGTCTCCCATTCTTGGAATTCTCTCTATCTCCATCTTCTAGCTTCTCTGGATTTCTACCAGTCTCAATTAAATTACCATTTTCTATTAGAAGATATTCCTGATGATTTCCCTTAATGTCAGAACCTTTCCTTTGTTATTTCCAATTTTTCATACATACATACATATAGAATGTTTGAATGAACTTAATTGTTTTCAAATTGTCTCTTCTATTAGAGAGTAGGAACTTTTTTTTCTATTTATTTACTCTGTCTGGTACATAGTATCTAATAAATTCTGATTTGACTTGATACAGTCACCTTGGTGGCACTGTAGTTAGAGTACTGGAATCAAGGTCAAAAGGACTTTAGTTCAAATCCAGGTTCAAACTTTTAGAAGCTATGTGACCTTGAGTATGTCACTTAAAGTTTGCCTCAGATGATTCCTCATCTGTCCTGTCAACTACCTATCAAGGTTATTGGGAGAACAAAATGATATTCCTGAAGTATTATTTTTTTGGCAAGGAATGGGGGTTAAAGTGACTTGCCCAAGGCCACACAGCTAGGTAATTATTAAGTGTCTGAGGCCGGATTTGAACTCAGATACTCCTGACTCCAGGGTCGGTGCTCTATCCACTGCCCCACCTAGCCACCCCCTAAAGTATTTTTAAAAATATAAAAATGCTAGCTATATACATGCTAGCTATTATTTTAGTACAAGGGAATTTCATAATAGAGCAACATAACATAATAAGATGCAGATATATAATATTGTGTGAATTAATTCATCTTTTTCTGATTTACAGTTCTAGTTCACCTTTCTCATGTACCTATTCATCCTCTATCAGTAATAGGTTTACTTAAATGTCTTTCTCTCAGCAAAATTAGTCATTGAGAAAGCAAAGTCTTCTGTTTAGAATTCTTGCTCAATAGGTGGATTCAAAATTTGTAAGGAGCAATTGAGGCTGTGTCCCAGATGTTGAAAACATGAAGAATATTTCCTTTGCCCCCAAAAAGCCCTTTCACTAATGGGCTTGAAGTCTTGCTTCCTTGCTCCTTATCCAACCCTTTGCTTTGCCATACACCTCTCCCTTAGGGCTCTGTGCCCTTTCCCACCATAGGTTGAGGGTAGGGTAGATTATTTGCTTCCTGCTCCTTTGCTTTTCCCCAACTCCTCATCCCCAAAGTATCTGGCTTGGGTTACTGTACCATGCTAAGGATTACTGGGAGATAAGCTAGGGAGAAATGTGATGGAAGCTTGCCACTCCATGACTTGATTGACAATTAAAAACAAACAGAATAAATCCACCATATCTAGCTTGATTATGTCCATGAGACCAGAAAATATTTTACATTTAACATTTAACATCTACATTGTCCATTTTACCATCTGTCATGACACTGTATTTATCTATCCCTAGAACCTAGCAAAGTATTTGGTATATAGTGTATCTTTTTATTCTTTCATTCATCCATCCATTTACTTTTCCCTACCCCATCATCATCATTTTTTCCAGAACTGACCTATCAATTGACTATTCTATGGGTCAATTTAACATCCCTGTGACTCTCCAAATACTTTTTGCTCTCCTATATCCACCCCCTCCCCTTTCTTTCCCCCTTTCCATTTCCCTTTTTCCTTCCCTTCCTTCTGTTAGTTCCCCTTTTTCTCCCCCTCCCCCTTTCCCCTTTCCCCTTTTAATACTTGAAAGGTAAGATGTTTCTTAAGTTACCTGAGTGTATGTAAATTAATTTTAAGCCCAGTCTGATGAGAGGAAGATTCGGGTGTTTCTCATCTCCTCCCTTCTTCCCCTCTATTACAATAGGTCTTTTGTACCTCAGTATAATGAGATTTACCCCATTCAATCCCCTCCATCCTCCTGTCTCCTTCCTGTCCCCCTTTTTAAGGGGGTAGTGTTTTTAAATCATTCTATCTGAGTCACAGAAAATCATGAGTATCCATCACCTCTGGCTAAGTATATTCTCTCTAACAGAGTTACAATTCTTGAGCGTTATTAGAGTCTTTCTCCCAAGTAGGGTTATAGCCAGTTTCATCCCATTGGATAGCAGTCTCATGGATAAGTCATGAGTGTCCATCACTTCTGGCTAAGTATATTCTTTTTGATAGAGTTACAGTTCTCAAGAGTTATGAGAATCTTTTTCCCATGCTGGGATATAGCCAGTTTCATCTTATTGGATAGCAGTTTTTTCCCCCCCCCCCCCCCCCCCCCCCGCTTTGAACATTTTCATGTGTCTCTTGAACCTCCTGTTTGATGTTCAAATTTTCTATTTAGCTCTGGTCTTTTCATCAGGAATTGTTGGAAGTCTCCCATTTTGTTAAATGACCATCTTTTCCCCTGTTGGAAAAGGTTTCAGTTTTGCTGGATAGTACATTCTTGGCTGCATTCCAAGCTCCTTTGCTCTTTGGAATATCTTATTCCAGGCCCTTTGATCCCTTATTGCTGATGCAGCCAGTCCTGCATAATCCTTACTGTGGTTCCTTGGTATTTAAATTGTTTCTTTCTGGCTTCTTGCAGGATTTTCTCTTTTATCTGATAGTTCTGGAATTTGGTCACAACATTCCTTGGTGTTTTCATTTTAGTATCTCTTTCCAGAGGGGATCAATGTATTTTTTTTTTTTTAGGTTTTTGCAAGGCAATGGGGTTAAGTGGCTTGCCCAAGGCCACACAGCTAGGTAATTATTAAGTGTCTGAGGCCGGATTTGAACTTAGGTATGCCTGACTCCAGGGCTGGTGCTCCATCCACTGCACCACCTAGCCACCCCAACAATGTATTATTTCAATAACCATTTTGCCCTTTGGTTCTATGATATTAGGACAATTTTCCATCACTAAATCCTGTAATATTAAGTCTAGGCCTTTTATTCTCTTCAATGTTTTCAGGAAGGCCTATAATTCTCAAGTTGTTCCCTTCTCGATCTATTCTTGAGGTCAGTGGTTTTGCTGATAAGATATTTTACATTTTCTTCTATTTTTTCAATTTTTTTGGTTTTCTTTAACAGACTCTTGGGGTCTCATGAAGTCATTAGTTTCCACAGACTCCATTCTTTTTTTTTTTTTAAGAATTTTCTTCATTTACCTTTTGCAGCTCCTTTTCCAATTTCTCAATTCTATTTTTGAAAGAGTTTTCCATTTAACCGACTGAGATTTTGAGAGAACTATTTTCTTGTTGCAAGGCTAACTGAGGCTAATCCAGGCTCCCAGTCTCACCTGGTCTGTGTTCCTGGCAGAATCCACCTTCTGTGCCCAGACACCTGCGATCTTGGAAGATAAATCCTGAGGTAGATGTTCTTCTCCTCGCTTTTCTTTATGGGTTTTGTAGATTAGATTTCTGTTAAGAGGTTTCTTTCATATTATATGTGGAGGAAGATCATGAGACCTTTAGCAGTATGTCTGTTTCTTTCTGCCATCTGTTAAGTCCAAATACTTTTTTGTCTCATGCCTCTGCCTTATATATGTTGCCTCTATTAGAATGCAAATTTCCTTGGTGGAAGGAACTGTCTCTCTGTTGGTGTCAGGCAGTTGATAACTGGATATATGAAAGGGATATATATTAAATATATATATATATGTATATAGACGTCCCCAAATATGAAGGCAGGGTTTGGACTGTAGAGGAATACTGAGTCTCTAGTGAATCCTTTGACAAAAGAGGGAGACCGTCTTGTAGAAAACTGTAAACAGTATTTGGATAGGAGTGAATTTGATTGGAGTGAACATCAAATTATTGCTACGAATAGTAAAAGGGAATGTATTTGAAAGTGGTGATGAGAAACAAGGTGTGTGCCAGCTTCTTCTGCTGACCCATTTGTGTGTTTGGGAGGTAGGTGAGAAAGAAGGAACATCCAAAATGATGAAGTGTTAACAAAGTTGCAGTGTCTCCTGTATATACAAGTTTACATGTAAGAAGATGGAAGAAGCAACTTATACTATTTTGTTAACAATGGAAGGCACAATAGACAAGGATAAGGATACAGTAGGGTTAAAGGTGTAAGGATGAGGAAATTAGAAGTAATAGCAGGGGGAGGGAGAGCAAGGTAGGAAGAGAAGGTGGAATTTTCATCACTCTGTGTTATCTTTATGTGCAGATCATTATAATCTCCAGATCAAGAGACATGGTGGTAAGAAAACAATTTTTCAAGGTCAGGGGGCAAGAAATTTGGACTCTTGCTTGTTAAGAGAAGATTTACTCATCTTCTCTAGCCAATGCTGACTGTTAAAATGGTTAAATTTCTTTCAATGGATCTGATCATTAATGATCAGGACAGACTGCATCAGATAGTAAATACAGGCAAGAAGTCAAGCAAGAAGAAGTAATAGAAACAACAGCTGAGAGAAATCTGCTACCCTGAATGAGGGAGGGAAATTGCAGCTGGGAGAGAATGGGAAAAATTAAGGATCCAATCAGGCTCAAAGAAAAATGTCCAAGAAAGGATGATATTCTTGCTCAGTGAAACGAAAAATGCATGTTAAACTTGTAATGGTTGTTGCTTTCTGGAGTAGTACCCTTCAGTCAAGGGATGCGGGGGCAGGGTGTACATTGTGCTCCAAGTGATCATGAATAGACATGTACAGGCACATGAGTTTGACTAAATTGGTGCAATAGTCAATGCTGATACTTGATTGTCAGCAGAGTGTAGTACATAGAGAGGTGACACTTTAGTCAAGAAGACTGGCTGTTTGACCCTAAGTACATCATTTAAACTCAGTGTTCGAGACCACTCTCTCAAAAGATAAACAATAGAGGGGAGATCGATAACTGATTATTTGAATAATGATGATAGACTGTTGTAGTGCTTTAAAGTTTACCTATCCTTTCTATGCACCATGTAATTTGAGTCTTACAAAAATCCCGGGAAGGTGTTATGTCATTTTACAGATGAAAAAACTGAGACTCTTGGAGGATAAATGACTTGCTTATACTTTGATAGCTGGTGTAATGTGGGATGATAGATAACAATAATCAATAAGTATTAAGTGCCTACTATATGTTATACACTGGAAAAAATGAAATAATATCATTGTATTCCTTTTAGGGGTATGATGTCATGGGGCTTGCCCCTGTCATTTCATTATTGTAGGGAGTTCTTTTACCACTGCATATGAGGATCTGCTCTGCAGTTTTGAGCTTTAAGTTGTGACAGGCCCAAGGTAATCAGCCAATATGGGGGAAAAGCCTGACTCCCAGGCTATCCATTTAATTATAATCATTCTTTGGAATCATCATTAGCATTACATATATATATATATATATATATATATATACACATATATTATGCTTACCCTATATCTATGCATATATAGATTTATACATATAAAACTACAGACTAAGAATCATTCTTAGCATACACACACATTTTGTGTGTGTGTGTGTGTGTGTGTGTGTGTGTGTGTCTGTATGTGTGTGTGTGTAGTGTGTATGCAAACATGTGCAACTACAGCTAGGTGACCTAGTGGATAAAGTGCTTGGTCCTGCTGTTAGGAAGACTTGTTTCAAATTCACTCTCAGAAACTTATTAGCTGTGTGGCCTTGGGCAAGTCATTTAACCTAGTTAGCCTCAGATTCCTCTTCTCTAAAATAAGTTGGATAAGGAAACGACAAAGTCATCCCAGCATCTTTGCCAACAAAACACCACATAGGGTCATGAAGAGAAAGAGGGTACTGAAATGACTGAATCAAGAACAATGCAGATTACTTGCTCAAAACTCATTTATAGGATCATTGATTTAGAAGTGGATAAAACCTTTGAGATCTCCTAGTATAACCTCATTTTATAGATGAGGAATCTAAGGGACAGAATGGGAAAGTGATTTGCTTGAGGGCATACAAGCAGAAGGCAGACAAATAGTGATTTGAGCACTATCCTTCTGACTCCCTAATCCAGTGCTCTTTTCACTGCACCCCACATTATCATCTTTCAGTATCCAAAGGTATCACATAACCTTTCATTACCTCTGATTCATAATATACTGCACCATAGGAAAATTAGGAATACTGTGATTAGGGAGGGGATGTCCTGAAATCCTGTGAGAGCATTAATATGAACATGAGAGGGATAAAAGGCTGTTTTACTATAGAGGAGGAGGTAAATTTATGTAGTCTAATACTGTTATTTCTATTAAATACTTCATAGTGGCCCAAACTAATGATCCAATTAGTGCTTTCATCTATATCATCATCATCACCATCATTATTACAATCCAGACTATCCAAGCATAATAAAAAATTACTAGTCACAATTGGTTGTTTGTTTAATTCACTTAAGTTTTGCAACAAATCTAATACCTTGTATCCTATTAAAAATTCTGCTTTTCTAAGCATACTTCTAAGCTCCATTTGAGTAGAACAGACTAAAGCCATGTAAATGTAATTTAGCTACTGCTATAAGAAGGCCAATATACCCTCTTGCATTAATTTCCTACATGGGTTGCTACTGTTAATGTGCCACACTTCAAATGTTGTCTCAAATGTAGGGACCTGAAGGTACAGAATAAGAAAAACAAAACTGAAGGGGTCTATCATTTCTTCTTTGATCTAACAGAAATCCTTTTGCTCCAAGTAAACATTTCTTTAAGCTTGTCTTCATCTAATCTCCTCAAGCCCCAAGCTACTATTTCTTCTTAACTAAAGAGGAATTGGCACAGGAGAAGCTTCAGATAACTTCCTGAAAATTATGGGGATAAGGGAAGGCAAATAATAGGTTTTGGTCCACTGAAAGTTACCATCAAGAACATCTAATTTAATCCATTTCTTTTACAAATTTGGAAACTGAGGTTCATTGTGGTTCACTGATTTGTCTAAAATGGCATCCCAAGTTAGTGGGAGACCAGGGGTTAGAATCTAGGTCTTGTAAATGCCAACATAATGTACTTAATATTACATGCCACAACTTTCTTTGCACCAAACATTGATATATTATTCACAAGATTTCTTTTCTATTGACCAGTCTCATTTCAGGAATTCCAAAATAATTTTTAATACCATTTACTTGGTATTTTTGAATTGTATTTATCTAAAGCCTTAGAGAAAGTTCTAACCCATTTGGTAAAGAAGCTATTGGGATAATCTTTATTCTTGAATCATTGGGCAGTGTCCAAGTGCCAGATTGATTTCTCTGGTTATTCATACTTTTGAGACAAAAATACTTTGACACTTGAATGTACCATAAGATTTTACCCATTTAGATTTGGAAGGGATCTAAGAGGTCATCAAGAATAACCTCTCATTTAACAGATGAAGAAATGGAGGTTGAGAGAAATGAAATGACCTGACCAAGGTCACATAACTAGAAAGTATCTGAAACTAGATTAGAATTCAAGTCTTCCTAACCTCAAGACCAGAATTCTATTCACTGGGCCAAACCTATTATTTTATAGAAGATAAAAATGTTATCCAAGATTGTTATAAAAGAAAAGAACTTCATTTCTTTCTTTCTTTCTTTCTTTTTTTTTAGTTTTTGCAAGGCAATGGGGTTAAGTGACTTGCCCACAGTCACACAGCTAGGTAATTATTAAAGTCTGAGGTTGGATTTGAATCAGGACCTCCTGACTCCAGGGCTGGAGCTCTATCCACTGTGCCACTTAGCTGCCCTCAAGAACTTCATTTCTTATGGAATTTATTTTTTTTTTTTTTACATTTAGGTAGTACTTGTGATTTCATCAATGTAGGGAGCTTTCAGTGAGGAGCAGTCCCTTCTCTGGAACTTAAAGCCTTAGAGTTCCTCCAGTCCAAATTGAAAAAGTGAGTTTTCCCAAGGTCACAAATACCAATTGGATGTGGTACTCAATCAATAAATATTTATTAAGAGACTATCTTAATGTTCCAGGCACTATCTTAACAGCTGGGAATGAAAAAGGGAAAAAGATATTCCCTGTCCTCAGGGAAGTCACAGTCTAATGGGGAGACAACATGCAAACAAATATCTACAAAGAAAGCTATGTGCAGGATAAATAGGAAGTAATTAACAGAGATCAGGTATTGGAATTAGAAAAAGGTTGGGAAAGACTTTCTATTGAAGGTGGGATTTTAGTTAGGGCTGAAAGGTAGCCAGGGAGGACAGAAGTTGGAGAAGAGGGGAAGGGTACCAGGCAAGGAGACAGTTAGAAATAGACTGTCTTGTTTGTGGAACACCCAAGAGGTTAGTAATATTGGATTGAAGAATCAATGGCCAGGAATAAAATATTAGAAGACTGGAAAAGTAGGAGAGAGCTGGATTATAAAGGATTTTAAATGCCAGAGTATTTTGAATTTGATCATGGAAGCAACAAGGAGCCATGGGAGTTGATTGAGTGAGTGGGTGGGCAGTAATATGATAAAAACTGTATTTTAGGAAAATCTTTTCAAAGACTGATTGGGAGATGGCTTGGGGTGGGGTGAAACTTGAGGCAGGCAGAACCATTAGTAGGCTATGGCATTTAAAGTCCTTTATAATCCACTTCTCTCCTTGCTTTCCAGTCTTCTTATACTTTATTACTGGTCATTGATTCTTCAATCCAAGATAATCTATTTCTAACTGCCCCCCTCCCTGGAACCCTTTCCCTCTTCCCCTCCAACTACTGTTCTCCCTGGCTACCTTTCATCCCCAGCGAAAATCCCACCTTCATAGGAAGTCTTTCCCTACCTCTTTCTAATTCCAGTACCTTCCCTCTGTTAATTACTTCCTCAGGTAAGGTGATGAGGGTTGTCCTAGAGGGGTGGCAATATTAGAGGAAAGAAGGGGGTGTGTTTAGGAGATTCTACAAAGGTGAAATCAGCAGATCTTGACAACAGCTTAGATAAGGGGAGCTCTAAAGAAGAACTAAATGATCTCTTTGTATCACAATCTACTATATAATATAAGTAACACAGAAAGCACAGAGGAAACTCCCCATTGGACACTGTACCAATAAAATTATGTTTCATTAAAAAATAGTTTAAAACTTTTTTTTATTGGTTTAAGGCAGTGGAGTTAAGTGACTTGCCCAAGGTCACACAACTAGGCAATTATTAAGTGTCTGAGGTCACATTTGAATTCGGGTCCTCCTGACTCCAGGGCCTGTACTCTATCTACTGTGCCACCTAGTTACCACCTAAAACTATTTAAAAAGATTTTAGGGTAGCATTTTAAAAAACAATTGAAAAAATATTAAATATAATCATATGGGTGTTTATTTGTAAGACAGGATTGGCACTGGGGCATACAAACATTGATGAGAAAGATCTTACCCTCAAGGAACTTAATATTCTCTGCTGGGAAGTAGGTAGAACAGGGGACAAAACACTGACCTGGAGTCAGAAAGACATGATTTGGAATCCAGTCTCAGATACGAGTTCTGTGTGCCTCAGTCATAACTCATATGCAATATGGGAAAAGAACTAGCACCCACCTCCCTGGGTTGTTGTGATGGTAAAATAAGATGTTTCTAAAATGTTTTACAAATCTTAAAGTATTATATAAATGCTGTTGTTATTATTATCATAATATTACATTTCAGATAAACTAGTATAAAACCACAGATTTTAAAAATTTCCAGACAGAGCATAATTACAGTGTTTAAATCACGTTTATATAAAGTACAATGTGGCTGTAGTTTTTTGCTTTCAGCTTTCATTAGGAAATTACTCTAGGAAACTTCTTTTTATCATCAATATAGGATCTGGAGTCAAGAGAAGGGGAGGAGAAATCCTCCTTCTCACCCCTAGTACCCATTAAGCCCAGGGTAATGTCAAACATAGAAGTGAAGAGGCAAAGGACTGTCATCAATCTGACCTGGCAAACACCAGAGGGCAGCTCTGCAGGCAGGCCGAGAATGAGAGGAAAGAGCAAGGCTTGTTCTTTAATTAGTTGTTCTCCAAAACTAAGTCCAGTAAGGCCAAATAGAATATGGAATAGAATGGTTTTTAGAAAGCTGCCCACTGCAATTAGACTATTAAAAGGAAGGGGGGAAAAAAAAAGAAGTTACTTCGAAGCAGAGCTCTAAAGGACTCCCTGAATCCTTAGTGAACTACAGTAGGCAGCACAGGAAATCATTTAATTATTGAAGGTGATAAAATACCTTGTATAGCTTCCTTTATCTATCTGATATTGAATAGAATTCTGTGAATATTTTTAAAGTGAAAAAAAGAATTTCAGTCCTATTTCAACTTGAATTACAGTTGATTAATCTTGCTATAAAATACAAAAGCAAACTCTCCATTGATCTAGCTCATCTATTGTTGATTCACATTTATATTGATAGGTTGAGTATATATGCATCTTTACTTGAGATAGAAGAGATAACAGTTTAATTCAAATGCTACTGAAAATGAAGATAAATGCGGGAGTTGTTAATTAGGAGAAGCTTGGTAAGAAAAGTAATTGAATGATGCTGATAAGTAAAGAAAGTGCGAGAAACTTCTTAAGTAGGCTTTTTATTTCACAGTCAGATGAGCCCATATACTCTGTAAATAAAGGTTAAATAAGCATCACTTAATGTCTGTAACTGCTGGTAATGTTATCTATTATATATACGATCATGGTAGTTGAAGGAAGGAGATGAAGCACTTTGGCTGAAAAGGAAAACTAGCCACTTCATTGGAAGATGCCAAAGGGTCCTTTGCTAATTAGCTAGTTAGTTTTATGAAAAGACCCACCTTTTAATAAATTAAAACTGAAATGTATTCAGTCACTCTATTGATTTCAGGCTTGACCCGTTCGCTGAATGGAGGGTGGCAGTAGTGTGGGCACAGCATTACCAACTATTCTTTAGAGTGATGAATAGCTCTCAGGCCCAAAGCTGACCTTCCTCCTCTAAACCACAAGAAAACTGGGGCTATGAGAAACAAGAAACACGAGATCAGCTAAATGAGCCACCACAGATCAAGAGTTAAGGTCATTGACTCATACCTGGTGGTATAATATTATGGGAGTGAGTTGGCGATCTCTTCACTGCAGGATGCACTTTGACTTTGGCCAGGAATACACTCTTCTTCCCCACCCCTCCCAAAAGATTTTGTAAGGATCCTAGTCCTCCTCTAGGTTGAGTTAGGAATTTATTGAATTCTTATTTTTTCACATCTTTACCTCTGCAAATGATGCCATTCCATCCCATGATCTCTAACAAATTATCTCATCTATCACTGTCATTCTCTCTTATTTCTTCAATATCCTCTTGTCTACTGTTTTTCTGCTACCTACATGTCTCCCTCATCCTCATGAACCCGTCACTTGATCCATCTTCTCCAACTCATCATCCTAAATCTCTCTTCCTTCTTGTAGTTAATTGTTTGTTTTCAAAGTTCTGCAAAGTGAGGGTGTGATTTGCAAAGTCTTTGACTTCCCGTTCTCCTCTTTAATCATCTGGATCCAGTGGCCAGATATGAAGCAGGACAAATATTATTATTATTATCACCATTATCATCATCATCTTTATTACTGGGTTTTCATGACATTGTTCTCTCCTGGTTTTCCTCCTACCTATGACATTTCACAGTATTAGTCTCCTTTGCAGAATCTTCATCCAGGACAAACCATGGGTGTCTGAGGGGACTTGGTCCTGGGCTTTCTTCTCTCCTCCCTCTTTACTATTTCACTAAATGACCTCATCAGCTCCCATAGACTAAATGATCATTTTCAAATTTACTTATCCGGTCTAACATCTTCAGTGTTAGCCTTGTATCTCCAACTGCCTATTGGACAACTCCAACTCAATGTCCTGTAGCTTCAACGTGTCCAAAATTATTGGAACTCATTCTTCTTCCTTCCCCATCCCCAATTCCCACTCCTGAATAACCCCTTCTTCTTCCTAACTTCCTTATTGCTGTTGAGTTTATTGCCATTTTCCCAGTCACTTAGCATCACAACCTAGGAGTCATCTTCAATGCCTTATTCTCCTACACCCTTCCTCATCCCACCCCATATCCAATTTGTTGCTGAGATCTTACTTTGCTTTCATTACATATTTTATATATATATATATATATATATATATATATATATATATATATAGCCTTCTTTTTTCTAACACTGCCACCACTCTGATGCAAGCCCTTATTCCCTCATGATGAGACTAGTGCAATAGCCTGCTGATTGTTCTCTTTGCTTCATATCTCTCCCGGCTCAGTCCATCCTCCATTCAGCTGTCAAAATGTCTGACCATATTACCCCTCTATCATTAAAGTGACTCCTTATCACCATCAGGATCAAATGTCAAACTCTGTTGGCATTCAAACCCTTTCCTACCCCTCCCCCCAAACCTTCCAGTCTTTTTATACCTTATGACCCTCTCTGCTCCCTCCTCTTGTACTTTGATCCAGTGGTACTGGCTTCCTTACTGTTCCTCAAAGGTGAAATTCCATCTTCTGGTCCTAGGCATTTTTTGGGGGGGAGGCAATTGGGTTAAGTGACTTGTCCAGGATCACACAGCTAATAAGGGATGTTGGATTTGAACTCAGGATCTGCTGAGTACAACACTCTATTCCCTGCACTACCTAGCTAACCCTTTGTATTTCTTTTACTTGAAAAACTCTTCTCTACTCATCTCTTCCCCCTGTCCAAGTCTTTCTTCAGGTCTCAGCTAAAATCCTACCTTTCCTGAATGTTCTTAATTCTAGTGCCTTCTCTCTATGATACAGTGAGAAGAATATTGATTCTTGGAATTAGAAAAGTGAGTGTAAATTCTACCTCTGGCATTTACTTCTCAGTTTTTCTGATCTGCAATAGAGATTTGAATGACTGTAACCATCCCTTTTTCCTCCTCCCCTCCACCTACATAGAAAATAAATTTCAAAGAACTGGAAGTCACTAATGCTAGAAAGCCCTGTTTGGAGATGGAGAAAATATGATAGGAATAGCAGGAAGAAGTTGCTATTTCTGAGATGGCATTTGAATCCAGGTCTTCCAGACTACAACTGGACTCTCAAATTGACTTCCCTTTTTTGAAGTATTATTCTTAGAATTTCTAGTTCTTGGAGAAATATCATCTGTAATTGCCACAATTCCCTGAACTTTTGTAAGAGATAGCTTTTCCTTGTTGGAACCCAGATGAATCATTGGTTTCAAATTTCAAAAACGAGTGAATAGTAGGATGTGCAGCATCTATTGAAGTATAGCATAAGCCTCCACTGGGTATCCAACTCTGTGCACAGAAAAACCTGGGTAAAAGCAGTTAAGATATTATACTAGGGCTTAAGGAATTATATTACATGCAGCATAGAACATGCATATCTTTTGGTATATACTGTGAATTACAAGGGAAATACCACCGATTATGATAAAGGAGGAAAAACAAGATAGATCAATCACATTTTTTTTTCTCTTTTAGAATGAAGGGAGATACAATAACCTATCTGTGTTAAGTCTTGATAGTCTAATCTACTAATGTATGCTTCAGTCCATTAATTGATTGCTATTCACAAACCAATGAGAAAACTTGAGAAAAAGGAAAATATGTTAGATTTAAAGAACCCTTTATTTTCTGACTTTTATCAATCTATACTATCCTTTCTCTCCATTAGTACCAATGAGGCAGTGTTAGTTAGTTTTAGAAATGCCTCTAGTTTTAAGAAATTACAATATATAAGCATCAATATTTACAAAGTTAACAATTACAAAGTTTATAATAAATATTGGACAGGAGTGAAGTAAATATTGGATAGGAGTGAAGTAAAGTGGTCATCTAGCTGAACTTTATGATTTCACATAAGAAGAAATCAAGGACCAGGGAAGCTGAGTGACTTGCCTACACCTACCTGAAGAAACAAGGCAACCAGAGGGAGATTTTAAAAAAGTCATATCTTTCCTGAAACCTAGCGTCTTTGGAAAAACAATGCTTCCAACCCAGGACTCATAGTCAGCATTTTAGAAGCAGGAGCAGTGGAGGTGTAGACTGACAACTTAATCCTGCAGATGTTATAGTCATGAGATGCAAGATATGCAACTTTAGAGAATGCACCCCAAATGTTAACATGGCCCAACCTGTGGTGCAGCATTCTGAGGTCATATTAGTAGATGCATTATAACTTGAGTCTTAACATAGAGATGCCATTTGGGTCTTTCTTTGAGAATGAAGGACAACAACCATTACAGTCATAACTACTAAAGGTCTGGGAAAAAATTGTCACCAAAGTCACTGGCATTATAAAATTGTTCAACATCAGAAGCTGTTCTGATTTTATTAGTGGACATAACATTAAACAAGAGGCATTACCATCTGCTTTGCTGCTGCATCTTGAGGCTCCCTGGACCTTTCTCTCTGACTTAAAGTTGAAACCTTCTTTCTCTTTCTCTCATTCCCCTTCTTTTTCTCTCCTTCCTTTCCTCCTCCTCCTCCCTCCTTATACCTCCCTTCTCTTTCTTCTATCTATATACATATTTCTCTAGATGTCTATACATACATACATACATGTATGCATGCATACATTTGTGCATACTTTCCACATTAGAATTTGAACTCCTTGATATCAAGAACTATCTTATTTTTTTCTACTTGTATCTTTAACAAGCAGTACATATTTTATACATAATAAACAAAATTTTTTATTCGTTAATTTTTTCATTTATTCATCTTAGTTCAATGAGTATTCTGAAAAGAGAGTATCAAGAAGAATGGCAGAACCAAGTCATCAAAGGCCCCACAAGCAATTAGACCGGGTAACAGAATCAATTAAAGTAGATATAGTCAAGGGTAGAAGAAAGAGGGTGAAAGAGAATCCCCCCAGGACTGCAGAAGTTTTCAGGGACGACTGAGAGAAATGATTCCTATAAACTTTAGAGCCTTTGTGGGGCCAAGCATCGGTAAGTATTCTTTGACCCCCTATGTTCCCTATATATTTACCTTTCTACCATTGAATTTTATGTTTCAGACCATGCATTTCCAAGGGACCTTGTATGTGCTTTTGCTTTCTTAGTAAGTTCCTTTTCTAAGCACTTAAAAAGATTAATTCATTTCAGTGTATGATTCTCTTTAATAATAAACTTATTAATTTGTTTAAAAACTATTTAATTGGAAAAATTATAAAAAATATAATTTTTAAACAATGATTACAGGCAGAGTCAAACGTAAAAATTTTATCACCTAGGTCAAGAAATTCAATTGACCATAACTCTCAGCCAGGTGAAAAGAAATTCTAGGGCACTTTGAGGCAGTTGCTGGGGAGGCATGATTTTGGGAGGGCCCCCAGGCTTTGCTTCTTTTCTTCTTTCTTGCCAGTCACTCCACCCTGCAGAAGAAGAAGCCTCTACCCTGATGCATCACATTCTTATTTGATGACTGTACCTTAGATGTTGGCTGGGATCCTGGCCATGCTTCCCTTTGCTCACGATTTTACTTTCTGGATTTTTTCCTCATCCCTTTTCTTTCCATCTTCCTTACCCTCTATCCCCATATAGGTACCCTTTCTCCTAACCTTTTGCTTTCCAGCTCCCTTTAAAGTGTTGTCTTTCCCCACTAGAATATAAGCTCCCTAAGATTGCATGGCTATATTTGCTCTATTTGAATCTAAACTCCTAGCATGACAGTACTCCTCTTGATGACAAAGATCTAAAAAACACACCAAACCGAATTGTGATTGGCAAAGCCATGATAAAGTCACAGTTAGCAATTTTTCTAGCTTAGGACAGCTTAGGGAGATAGATGGTGGGTTCTTGGAAGGAGTACTTGCCAGGACCACATGGCTGCTGCTACGGTGATGTTAGGTATCATTTCAGAGCCTAAGGACCCAGGATATCCCTGAGCAAGTGCTGTGTACAGGCATGAAATACTGCCATCTAGCACCATCTGTCACCTATCATCCAGTGCTCGATCATGATCCAGGATGGAGAGGAGAGGTTGTACAAGTTGCCACTAGCTGTAAATAAACATGGAATAAGTTCTGATAATTGTGTGGCTCTGAGCCCAGGACAGAGTAAGCAACACAGATTAAAGGGAAACCAACAATTCTCTTTTTGTAGCTTCCTCGTCTCTTTCTCTATCTTTGTCTTATCTCTGTCTCTCTGCATATTCAAGATGAAGGAAGGACTTATAGAATGTTCCTTTGATAATTTCTTTACCTTTTGAAGATGAAATTATTAAGACAAATCAAGAAACTTAATGATCATCCACAGAGAAAGGGAGAGAGGGAGCAGAAGGGAGAGAGAAGGATTCAGCTGAGATGTGAATAATTGAATTTTTTTATTATCTCTTCCCTGAACTTCCCATGTATTTCCATTTCTAAGTTTATTGTATACAACAAAACACCTATGTTTCTACCCCTATTGAGCTTTACTTAAATAAACTCTATCATTCTTTTCCCTCTACTTCCTGAATTTTGTCACATGTAAAAGGCTGACTGCTCCCTTCTCTATTTCTTTTGAATAAAGAACATATATTCACAGCCATGCTTCCACTATACATTTTATCTCACCAAGTCTTGTTGAGGTCAAATGCAGTCAAATATGCCCCTTGCATTAGTACCAAGTCTCATTCATTTTGCTTATTACTAAAGCTTTTGGCATATAAAGAGATACTTCTTCCCAGCTGTAATAATATTTGCATCTTTCAAAGCTTGAGATACTTTTGAGGAAAAAAAATTCATATAAAATTGTACTGCTCTAAATATTTAACCACTTGACCTAAAAAGTGGGTATATAAGATGGACTTATTTCAATATAAAATAAGAATTTAATACTTTCAAAGCTTTTGTAGGAACCCAAAATTTATGAATTATACATTCTGGCATTCTTTTCATAGATCATAGCTCTTATAAAGTACTCATCAACATATGATCAGAGATGAACTTGGTGAAATGGTTCACTTTGTTCCTGGCAGTAATCTGATGTTGTTTAGGGTTTAATAAAGGTTTTTACATGGGACTAACACTATTGATTTCAAGGAAGGTTTCACAGAGGTTAGAACTTTTATTTTCTCCAAATAACATTTCTGGTTTCAGTGCTCCAGGCTTTTATTTACCGGTTTAGGAATCAGGTTCATGAACTCATACTAGTCCTTTCCCTACTTTTCCTGGTTGGTGGAAGCTGACAAGGCATGTGACATGACTGCTCAAGATAGTAAGGGATGAAATAAATTTAATGGTAATAAAATTACGTTCTTTCCCCACATCCCTGTTAGCTTCCTGCACAGAGGATAAGTCTCTATCTAAATGTCAAAAACTATAACTCTCTCTGAAGGTAGCTTATTAAGAATTTGCTATGGTTCATTTTACAATGACACCTTCATATTCAGGAGTGTCAGAGGCTCAAGCAGCAGTCTGGGATCAATTCATCTTGACGTTAAAAAAGAGAAGAAGGAAGGAAGGGAAAGAATTGGGAGCTTTGAAAAGCATCTGGAGCCATTCAGAGATGAAGAAAATTCATTATTGACTCCCTCTCTACCCTTCTGCCCACAGTCCCAGCCAGCAGTTATTGTTGTGCTGCTCGTATGAGACAGCTCACCCAGAGGAATACATAACAGCCTTAATGCTTCATTGACTTAAGCAACAAGACATATTTCCTTTGTGTAGACCACATGTTTAAATCCTAGATAAAACTACCCTGGGAAAATGAGGCTTCAGGGTAGGGAAACAAAGAGGGGGTATATTATAACATAGTTTTCTCTCCATTTGATTTCATTTTTCCAAACTATAATGGAGACCTTTTAGACATGAGGGAACTGAATAGGTCAGGTAGCGCTAGATTGGAGACAGCTCCAGTTGAAGAACAGATCTGCCATGTAAGAGGCAAGTAACCTTGGGCAAACGCCTTAACATAGCTGAAACTGTAATTTGAGTTTCAAATTACAAAGATCTGGAATGTGGGTAATAATAACTTCCTACCTCCATGAGGTTACTGTGAAAATAAAATGAGTTAATGTGTCAAATATGAAGTTCTGTAGAGAAGCTGAATACTAGCATATGGTTAATGATAATAATAAAGCATTTTGCAAATATTTATTCATTTTATTCTCACAACAGCCCTCGGAGGTAGGTGGTGTGTGTGTGTGTGTGTGTGTGCTTGCATGTGTGCACACACTAGCCATTATATAGATGAGGAAACTGAGACTGAGAAGAAAGTGACTTCCTTAGGATCACAGTTAATAAATCACTGAGACTGGATTTAAGTTCTGATCTTAACCTGACTCCTAGTCCAGTATTCTATACACTGTACCACCACTTAACATTGCCACTAATATTATTAGTAGTAGTAATAATAATGACCAGTGAAGTGGGAAGTGTGCTGAACAGACTTTCTAGGCTAGATTTTTCAGAATTCTTAGATAAATCCTTAGGTAATATGAATGTGATAGTGTTGAAAAGACAATCATTGTTTATATTCATGGAAACTTTCTTTAGAAAAGTTATTTTTTTTTGTTATTGAAATGGAAACTTTCCAGTTGACTATAAATGACAAATTGTAAAGATAGCTGAAGGTGGATAGCAGCCTAAATTTGGAGTCTAATGCCTGGATTCAAATTCAAGATTGAGTTGAACTACCAAGCATTATATGCTACACCTCCCACAGATTGTGCAACTCTGATGGGCTAGCCATGTAGATCAAATGCCAAATATATGTTTAACTGAAAAACTATTTTATGGAGAACTCATAGAAGGCAAAGTGCTCACATGGAAGTCAGAAGAAGTGGGGAAAAGCACTCTCAAAGTCTCTTTGAGCAATTTAGTATGGATTTTGAAACATTGAAAAAGCTGGTATAGGACCACCCAGCATGACATGCCCACATCAAAGCAGGTGCTGTGTTCTACGAGCAAAGCAGAATCACAGTAGCACAAAGGACACACGAGATAGACAAATTTAGAGACATTTCCACCCCAACTGTTCAACTGGACTATTCGTGCCCAACCTTTGGTTATAGATAACTTCCATGCTTATGTTAGACTGATTAGCCACAGTCGAACACCCTGTACAATGATTGCAACGTCATGATGTCATAGATCCTTTCAAGTATGAAGGATGGATGATAATTTTATATACAAGGGATTCATTTTAGATCTCTTTGATTTCAGTGAGAAGGTACATTGAGAGATTATTCACTCAGCTTTATATGACCTTTTACATGTCATATAATTACTGCCAAAAATAGTTGTAATAGGCTTAAGAAATCTCCATATGACTCAATAATTATACCTTAATTCCTAGCCCTATATTTTGTTTTGACTTAAGATTGCCACAGTCACCCTAATTATGACCACCATCTACACCACTAATCTACTTTTTCTCCTAAGCTTGCTTTCTTTGCTCTGTCTTTTTAATTTATTTTTCCAAAGGTTTTTGTACTAGTACATCCTTTATTGGTCAGTCATGTTATAGGTGCAAATAAATCCCTGATTTCAAAGGGAGTATTCTTTAATTTTGGTAATTTACTTTTGAATTGTTCAATATTAAATGAGAAATAAAAAGTTACATGGACCACATTGTAAATGGCATTTTCACAAAACTTCCTGGAAGTGACTAGGATAAAGATTATTAAGATTCATGGAAGTTGGGAAATGTGAACAGGTATACATTTCACCAACTTCTTGGGTTTCCATTTCATTTTGTCCTAGAAAAGAATCTTCTTAAATTTTAGGGTTTTGTGGCAGAAAAGTGAGGTGCCCATGAGGACTAAATCCTTCATGGTTTTGATTCCATGGGAATAAGGATCATCATATTGTTACATCTGAGCAGAGGTTGGCCCTGAGATTACTTCTACAGTGGCGTGGGGAGATGTAGTACTGCAAACCTTAAATAGATGAGAAGTAGAATGGAAAGGGCCAGACCATGGGACCTGGCTAGGGAGAGTATTGTGAAACATAACTAAGATGAAATGAAGAAGAGACAATCCCACAGTTCCTATTTACGCTTTCCTTCAAGGAGGTTCTTGTTATTCAGTTGTTTTTCAGTATTGTCCAATCCTTCATGACTCAATTTGGTGCTTTCTTGGCAAAGATATTGGAGTGGTTTGTCATTTTCTTTGCAAGCTCATTTAACAGATGACAAATTGAGGCAAATAGATTTAAATGACTTGCCCAGGGTCACACAGCGAATCAGCATCTGAAGTTAGATTTGAACTCAGGAAGATGAGTTTTCCTGATTTCAGACCCAACCCTCTTTCCACTGCACCACTTAGCTGCCTCAGCAAATTCTTTAATCTCCCTAATTCCTTCCTTTTCTTCTCCATATTGGCCAAAGGGAAATGTGTGCTGAGGAACTAGTGGTAGAGAGAAGTCAACAAAAAATAGCAATGACTCCTTCAAATGACCAGGTGAGGGCTTTTTACCACTTTTTGTGTTTCTCTGTTATCTGTTTTAATAAATAATAAGAACGTTAAGAACAAAAACTGAAGATTTCTATGATTTTTTATGAATATTAATGAAGAGGGAAGTGTTGAATCATGGAGTGGAACCTGAAAGAGCAGATATGGGAAGGCTTCCTAATTTTAGGCAATGTATGGGTAGGGATTTATTCCATACCCTTCTGGTTTTAAGCCTAGAGGTCAATTGCTACCACCAGGGGACATTTACCTGAGATTTAGGAAGAAAGTCATTAAGTTGCTTTTATGCAGTTGGACCACCATCTGGTGTCCTATTTATATGCTACACCTCAACTGGTTAATTAATTAGTCAATCATGGGACAGACTGCTTCTCTCTACAAATATCAAAAAGGAAAGGAACAAACCAAATATAAGTGGTTTTAGAAGCTTTACCAATTATACTGCTAATGCATACTACACATTACTACAAGTTCTGTAGATATACGTGGTTAAAAATAAAGCATTAATAGAAACTAATCCAGAAAACTTTAAAAATGAAAAGCAATGAAGAAACCAAAGGTAACCACAGAAAAATTATTAAATGGAATACGTTCATAAAATGTTTTGTGGGAACATAATGACAAGGTTTGCTGTCATTGAAATTTCTTACAATAACATTGTGAAATATATACAGCTAAACATTATATGAATTCATAATTTTTCCTAGACCACTGATTTCATCATTTTAGGAACTTTTCCAATGAAAACAATCTTTTCCCTACAGCAGATTGTCAACTCCTATGTAATGTTTGGTCTTTGAGTAACTGGAACATGAGAGGAAAACTGAGTTGTTATTTTGTGTGAGAGATAGGATTTGAACTCGTGGTTTTGAACTTCAGCTGTTTCTAATCAAAATGCAATACTTTTTTCATCTTAGCTCATCATTTTGTGGCAACTTCTAAAACTGAATTATGAAGATGTTTTGGAAAATAGATACTTTCAGCTTTATTTGTTTTAAGTGGAACTTAAGATAAAAATATATTTGTGGTTAATACCTTTTGTATACACCTTTCTTCTCTATGTAGGTATTGGGGAAATAAAAAAAAAGTAGTCCCTATTCTGGAGGAGATCATAATCTATTGGGAATGGGGCTGGGGAGAAATAAGAATTACTCAGCTATGTGAACGTATGTATGTATGTATATTTGCTTGTTTGTATCTATCTCAGAAAGTTTACAAAATAAAATTGAAGACCAGGAATAGATTTTTGCCTTTCTTTTGCCTGTATTCACATGATTTAGTGTGAATATTGGTGAGTGATTAATAAATGTTTGTTGACTGACTAACTTCAAGAAGGAGAAAGGGTCATTATTTTAGAACATATAATTTCCTTTTTTCCATATTCATCTTTGAAAAATTACCTAGTATTGATGGATCAAAGGATACAGGCAATTTAATAACTCTTTGGATATAATTACAGATTGCCACCCAACATGCCTGACTCAGTTCACAATTTCATCAACAATGAAAGTGTCCCATTTGTTCTACATCCCCTCCAACATTTGTTGCTTTCCCCCTTCAATCATTTTAGCCAGTCTGGTAATGTGTAAAATGATTTCTCAAGGTTGTTTTCATTTGTGTTCTCTAATCAGTAATGATTTAGAACATTTTTTATGACTTTTGATGAGTGATTAATAAATACCTACTGACTGACTAACTTCAAGAAGGAGAAAGCACTAACTCTTGGTTGGGGGTGGGGGGTGGGTGGAGAGGTGAATAAAAACCTTAGATAGCAAACAACCCCTGAGCTGTGCTGTGAAGGAATCTTGAGATTCTGAGGTATAGATTCACTCCCACTTTACAAAGAGGCTCAAAGAAATAGAATTTTGAGGTAAAATGGAGATGAAATGGAGAAAGAAGGTTGGGAATAATATGAATTAAACATATCTTAATAATCATTTTATTTATTTTAAAATTTGTAATTTCTGGAATAAGTATTTTTATAACCTAGTATAATAAAAAAAGATGATTGCACATTTATTATGTACAACTTGCTATTTCTTTTAAATATATGAGGTTGTCATGTACAAAATTTTCCCCTTTTTTCTTCCTCCAATTATTACTTTTATCTAGTTATTATTTCTTTCTCTGAATGCAGATGGCATCTTTCTTCATATGTCTTTTAGATTTAATTTGGGTATAGTCAAAATGACATATGTACTCAAACAATAGGCTGTTACCATATACAATGTTCTCTTGCTTCTGCTTATTTTACTCTTCATTAGGAAAGGCATGCCTTTCCATGTTTTTAAAAGATCATTTAGCTTTTTTTTTTTTTCCTATGGCACAGTAGTATTCCATCAAGTTACATGTTCAACCATTCCTCAAATGATGGGCAGCTCTACAATTTTCAGTTCTATAACAACACAAAGAGAGTTGCTATAAACATTTTAGAACATATGGATTTCTTTCCTTTTTCCTTATTCAGTTTTGGAACTTGATCTAGTCCTGCTGGATCAAAGGGTATAGACAATTTAATAACTCTTTGAGCATAATTCCAGATTGTCATCTAAAATGTTTGGCTTAGTTCACAATTCCACCAACAATGAAATTGTCCCAATATATCCACCTTCCCTCTAATATTTGTTGCTTTCCCTTCAATCATTTTAGGCAATCCTATAGGTGTTAAAATAATATCTCAAGGTTTACTTGTACTTTACTGTAACAAGAAGTACTTGTTATATTAATAATGATTTAGAGCATTTTTATAAGACTATAAATTATTTAGTTTTCTTCCTTGGAAAACGGCCTAATCATAAGCTTTGATCATTTATCAGTTGGGGAATGATACATATTATTATAGATTTGACAGAGTTCTTTATATATTAGAGATATGAGATCTTTATTGGGGAAAGTAATTTTTTCCCATTACTTTTCTGCTTTCCTTCTGATCTTGGCTATATTTGTTTTATTTGTACAATAACTTTTTGATTTAATGTAATTGAAATTATTCCTTTTATAGTTAATTTTGCTCTTTATCTTTGTCTATATATCTCTCTATAATTTTGTTATTTGTGCCTTTTACATGGATTACATTAAAAGAAGATCTCTTGTACATTTTGTTTCTTCTCTGTGTCTGAATGAATATAGTTTATTAAACCCCTTGAGACAAGTTGTTTTAGTGGCTTGCTATGGTAAGCAAGTAAACATTAGCAATACTTGCCACATATATAGACATAGTAAATCTATATTTTCTCTCTATACATATAAATACATATACGCACATACAGAAATCTACACTAATTAGCTATATTGGAAAAGTGTCAGTGCAAATGCCTTCTGAACATTTATGTACACACACAAATTTGGAAATACAAAGTACAGCCAGCCTGTGTTTATGGTCTTTGAAGGACAAGACAAGAAAGAGTTCAACAAAGAGTTCATAAAAAAATCTGCCTTGAGAAGTGAACCTGAAATAAATGACTAACACTTTTCTCAGAAGACATGAAAGGGAATCATAATTACCAGTTTGGAAAGTGCAATGACTGAAAATGTTCTGTGACCCTTAGATGGTTTGGCGTAGTTCTACTATAAATAGATCCAAGAGCATTTTTAATAGTGCGTAGGAGAGAGAATGGGATCCCTTTCTTGAACTGAGAAATTGAATCTTCTGTTCCTTAGCATTTATCACGATACCTTTTTAATGTGACAATGAATCTTTTAAAATGGAGAGTAATTGATTTTTGGCATGCCACATCCGACCATTGTCTTTGAATAAAGGTATTTATGTGCAAAATGAACCTAAAAGACCAAATCTCTACAACTATGAGTATGATAGACATTTGCTGGGCCTGTTTCTCAGCATTAGATTACATTCTGAGCTTTGCTTAGAGATTCTAGATTTGATATGTCTCCAAATCAAAGAAATTCACTGTCTTTCATTCACAGACTTGAGGTTGAAAAGAAAACCAATGACTGGACTTCTACTATTGTAATGGAAAGATTAAAATCTTTCAAGAAAAAGAATCAAAAGGCAAACTTTCTTAAGCTGAGAAATAGTAATAAAAAGTGTTATTACTTGAGATAGCTCTTGTTGTTGCTAAAAAGTAATTCTTTAACAAGAACTATGCAATGGATAGGTAGTCAAAATATAGGAATGGGTAATTCTCTAAGGAAGAAATTCAAGTTATCAGTAGCTATTTTTAAAAAAAAATGTTCCAGATCACTAAGATATAAATTAAAGAAATTCTGACATTCTACTGCACGAATGACCAAAAAAAAAAAAATCACAATTGTTGGACGTGCTGCAGGAAAAGACATACAAATGCATGGTTTGGTGAGATTATATACTCATCCTGTTTTTCTACAAAACAATTTGTAATTGTGCTCAAAAAATAGAGAGGTGGATACTACATATGGAGCAGTTAGATGACACAATCGATAAAGTGCTGACCTTGGAGTCTGGAGGGCCTAGGTTCAAATCTGAACTTAGACACATTCTAGTTGGGTGACCTGGGGAAAATCACTTGACCCTGTTTGCCCCATTTTAAAATGAACTGGAGAAGGAGATGGCAAACAATTTCAGTATCTTTGCCAAGAAAATACCAAATAGGGTTATATGGTGAAAAGAGCTGGTTTCTTTTCATTGTGTGTGCATTGTTTACAGTGTGTGATTAAAATCACACATTGTTTACAGTGTATGATTAAAATCACTGTTTTTTTTTCTTAATAGGGAAGCATTATGGAACAGAAAAAATGTTAGCTCTGGCACCAGAGGTCCTGGGTTTTATACTTTCTGCTGATGTTACCTGGCATAAATTATTTAACTTTCTTAGACCTTGGTTTCATTTGGAAGATCAGAAACCAAAGCAAGCAACTCTATGACTCTAGAAACAAATCGCTCTGTCTTAGGAGAGTGACTTTTCTCACTGGTTTGTTCCCTATACCAGTGAAATTATACTGTCTAATCACCACCTTCCCTGCTCTATGCCTTCCTTTAATAAGAACGTTATCTCTCTGATTATCTTTGTCAGAAATTTTTAAAAAATGATTTTAATATATGCATGAAAGAATTCTTATTGGAAGAGATTCTCTTTGTTTTATTTTTCCTTATGGTGTCAAATGCTTTTTTGTAATCATCAAACTAAACATGGTGAAATAATGTAATTGTTTTGCCTTTCAGGCAGTGAGAAGTCTGCTGCAGAGAGTGGTTTATGAAGGGTTTCTCATATTTTCATTATATCTACTAGGTCATTCTCGGAAAGATTTTATGAAGATGAAAAATGGGTATCACAGTCAATAGTTGTTGATGTTCTCTCTCTCCCTTTCGCTTTAAAGGATATTAATACTATGAGCCTTCCTTTTTATTTTTTCAGTACCTTCCCCTCACTATCATCAACCCCTGTGCCTTGATACTACATTTTCTCAAGATATTTATACCATCACTATTCCAATATTTCTGACCACTTCTCAGTCTTTTTTGCTGAATCGCATCAAAGACATGACCACTAACTGTGAGTGACTCATAGGTCTCTCTTCTGAATCCTTTTCTCCTTTTACTTACAGTTATCCCTGTCACTTTATGACTTTACCCATCACAGTTTCCATTCATTATGGATCAACAAAAGAAATCAACAAAATTTGTGGGGTTATGGAAACTAAAGACAACATGGGAAATTCAGGAGATGACAAAAAATTTTAGAAATTCAGAAATGCATTATATATATATATATATATATATATATATATTATTTAATATCAACCCAAATTTTACAATCATGTATTGTAAACATTCCATGAAAGAAAAAGAAAAAGAAAAAGAAAAAATTCAGTCTTCTCTGGTTTGAAGAGAAGGTCAAAATGTATCACACAGTTTTTCCAGATCATGAAAGTAGCATGTCACTATCATCATGTAGAAGGAATATACTTCACTTGGTGATCTCTTTAGTCCCATGGATTTAATAATCATTTCTATGTTGATGACTCAAATCTAATTAGTCTACCCAAACACATCTTCTGATCTCCAGTTTCATATCTTCAAATTTCATTGTACATTCTGTAGGGATTTTAAACTAGATATGGCAAAAACTGAATTCATGATCTTTCTCCCCTAATCTACCCTCCCAATATTCCTCACAGTCCCCCCGTTCATAAATTAGGTATCATTATCAGCTCTGCATTCTTTCAGTTGCTCTCTCATAGTCAATCTACTGTGGAAACCCCTGAATTTTCATTTTGAAATATCTTGAGTATGTCCTCATCACCACAAGCTTAGACTACCGAAATAGCCTATTCATGGATCTGCTTGCCCTAAGTCTCTCTCCACTCCAGTTCATTCTCCATTTAGCCTCTAAAATGATTTTTGTAAAGTGCAAGTGCACATAATAAATTGGAGGGACTCTCTTTCATCTTTAGGATCATGTATAAAAATCCTCTGTTTAAGGATTGATTTTGACTCAAAACCGACCCCATCCTCTTCACTGTCCTGTCTTATTCCCTGCAAGATATACTTCAATTCAGTGTTACTGGCCTCCTTATTGTCTCAGGAATAAGATATTTTATCTCTCATTTCCAAGCATTTGTCTCCCATGCCTGGAATGTTCTTCTTCCTCATCTCTTATCTTTTGGTTTCCCTTCAAGCCCCATCTAAAATCCCATCTTTTAAGGAAGCTTTTCCTAATCCCTTTTACTTATTGTGCCTTCTCTTTTTGCAACTCAGGTCCTCCTGATTCCAGGGCCAATGATCTATCCACTGCACCACCTAGGTGCCTGTGCCTTCTCTTTTTACATTATTTCCTATTTATCCTGTCCATGGTTTGATTGATTATACATATTATTTGTTTGTCTCTTCCATTTGATTGTGAATTTCTTGAAGGATTGCCTTTTGCCCCTTTTTTGTATCATCACTACTTAGCATAGTGCTCAGAATAGAAATAAGTACATTTGATTCATTTATGCATCTTGCCAAACTTCGGCCTTACTTTCACTTCCTATGCTTCTCTGCTGTTTTGACCAGAGGCATCTCAGTTTTAGAAACACCAAATCATGAGGTTTGTGCTGTTTGATTGAAATTAATGTGTTTCAAAAAATGTAGTCCTATTCTTTGTTCTGATCTATTCATGATGATTTCCTTTCCCAATTTTCCATGTGATATTATCTTTGGGTTCAAATTCTCTCTCTTCTGGATGCTAGTTGCTTCTAGGATCTCTTGATTTTCCTTTTCCTGAGGCAGGAAATTTTCTATGGAGATGCATCCTCCCTCAGGAAGCGATCTCCTTTTCTACCAACTCCTTCAAAATTAAATCTATCAAAAGATTAAGGTCTCCATTTCTCACTGTAGAATATGCTTCTTTCCGAATAGGTATGTTATTGAATGGGACTTCGACCTCTCATTACTCTGGTGTCAATCATTTTCTTCTATCTCTGATTCTCCTACAACCCCCATCCTTGTTGAAAGAATATCATGCATAAACATCATTTTAGAGGCTAAATAAAGAATGAACTGGAGTGGAGAGAGACCTAGGGCAATTATCTTCCCTTCATTTTTACCCATATGAGTACACAACCTATTCCCCATAACTATTACCAAGGTCCTTATCCTATTTTCTAATTCTTTTCTGCAAAATGTACTGATTCACCAGTAGAGAGGTAGTATGGTTCAGTTCTCTTTACTTTTATTTCTATTTTTAAATCCCTCCCTCATATTTACCCCCTTGTATACTTAAGGAAAAAAATCTCCTGATTCTTCTGTTGAGATGTTTTTTTAACCCAGATTAGCATTTCTCTTTTTGTTCTTTTAAATAATCTTTAGAAATGAAATAATTTATTTCTTTTTCTTTCTTTGAGTTTCATTTATCTTGTTTTTCTGTGTTTTGTGGTGTCTGAAAGTCAAATAGTCTGCTTGTTTATTTCCTTTCCTCCACCCAGGTGCCTTAATAAGCTTTAAAAATTGATAATTTTTTTTGTTCAAGTTTTTTAGGGTATGTCATTTGGGTGGATGTCTTAAGGCTTTTGATTTTTCAGAATCCTTTTTTTCCCCCTTAAGTTTCTAGTGAGTGCAAACTAGTTGAGTTATTTGAATTTCTTTTCTTTTTTATTTGAAGGTCTTTCTCCTTGATATATGTAGAATTTGCTCTTTGTCATTTGAATTGCTATATTTAAACAATATGTGTCATGGAGCTTGGATTGTAGGGCTTTTCCCCACTTCTAAGAGGTAATTTCTGGATTCTTTTGATGTTGTATTGTATTGTTTTTTACAATATGGGGTTCAGGATATTTGATTTGTTAGGTACTTCTAGGAGATTCATCATCTTTAAGTTTTTCCTGTGTATCATGCTTTCAAATTCAATGTTATTTCAGAGATCATGTGTTCCTTCAGTGCTATTGCCTTTGCTTTGTTTCATTTTTTTATATCTCAAATTTGTTATTCTCTTTTTTTTGCTTCTTTGGATACATTTTCCAATGTATACAAATATTTCTTATCTGTTAATTATTTCTGTTATGAGTATTTTGGTTTTCATATCTATTCCCTTCTAACTTCTCTTATGGTTTTAATTTCTCTTTTGAATGATTCTCTATCTTCTTATTATTCCAAGCTCTTGTGGGATTCTATGGGCTTCTGTTTCACATTGGAAATGGGTTTAATTTCTTTTTATTATATGGGTTTGGTTCTTTGTAATTTCTTTGAGGATTTATCATTCATCTTTTCACCTAATTTTAGTAACCTCTTTTTAGAGTTATCTGCTTTTTCTTTATCTTTCAAACTTAAATTGCTTTTCCCTCTTAAACTGTTTTATATTTTAGTTATTTTTTCCTTTTTTTTCTGTCACTTTATGACAGTTTTCTTAATGCTTACTCTCTTGCCAACAATGGAATATTTACTTTTCACTAGCCTTAGTCCATGCCCTACTTAAGTAGCTTTGGAGAGGATAGTACTGACTGTGACTGGATTTCAGATACCTTTCCTTTCCTGGATCTTATTTTTCCTTCTCTGGATGAGTTGAATCAACTGGCATTCTACAGGGTTGAGGTGGAGTATTTTTTATTTGAAAGTATTTTTATTTTTTAATTTTTTTAATAAGAGAAAGATTTTATTTATTTTGCATTTTAAAATTTTTCCTCTAATCTTGCTTCCCTCCCCCCACCCCCCACAGAAGGCAGTCTGTTAGTCTTTACATTGCTTTCATGGTATGCATTGATCTAAGTTGAATGTGGTGAGAGAGAAATCATATCCTTAAGGAAGAAAAAGAAAGAGATGGCATAATTACCTAATAAGTTTTTTTTTGAGATGGATTACTCTTGATTTGCAGATTTTCCTAACCTAGGGGATATCCAAACAGCAAACTTCCCATTTTTTCACATGTTTGGGCAACATTTGTCTCTTGTTGCAATGTAGTGGGGAAATTGGTGGTGAGTGTGTGTGTGTGTATGTATGTGTATGTGTATGTATACTGACAAAGTGTCTGAAGGAGAAGGGACATATATACCTTTTTAGGTCGTAGGTACATGCCTATGGATTGGTTTGTGTTTTCCTGTTAGAGAATAACGACCAGTGAGGTGGGGGAGGTAGATGAATGTTTTAAGGAATAACATTTAACAGAGTTCTTTCATAAGGTATTTATCTTTTGGGGGGCTTATCACTTTCTTGTTTTATGGAATGGGCTACAGTTGTTTTACATCTTTTCTATTCTTCAGAATTTGTAGGGACTGGGGAGAATGTTTAGTTTATTATCTTATTTCTTACATGACCCAGAAGTTCTGAATTATAAAGTTATTAATGCAGACTGTTGGCCTTATACATATATTTTGGATTGTTGCTTTATAGCATACTGATGTCTTATCATCATTTGATGTCAGAACCTGGATCATTTCAAAAAATCCAATGTAAATGCAGTCATTTGAATCTTCTGGATGCTTTAAAATAAGCTTACCTTCTATATTCACACAAATCATAACAGATGTAGCTGTCTGATGCCAAAATGGATGCTGAATGGCTATGGAATAAAACATAAGGATTCTTGAAATTCTTACTTAGTATATTTTTAAGCAATGAAAACTAATAGTTTAAAGTTTAAAACTGCTCTAAGAAGTTTGGGACACCCCAAAACACTGTTTAGGGTCTGATTCATAAATATGAAGGCCATATCTATTCTAATAACTTCTCTTTATAGTTTGTATTTCAAATTTCAGCTAGTTGTTCCAATGACATATTATCCACACAAAGCCAAGAATAGCACATATAAAATCTTTTTTTGATTCTCTGATAATTATCTTTAAAGAAGCTTGGAAAAGAAACATGCAATTATTTCACAAAACTCTGAATGAAGTTTGGCCTAACCAATCTGTCATTTGTCAAAATTAAAAGAGCATCATTAAGTTTCATTTTAGGCAGTTTAAAGTAAGTAATTAACTCAAGTATGAAAACAGATATTTTGTAGTGAATCAAAGATGACATTCTCATTTGTACTTTACATTTTGAGCCAAATTTGTTGGTATTAAGTAATACTGTATGAAAAGTTCCTAAATTGGAATGATTATTTTCCCTTTAAAAAAACTCTTTTAAAAATGTCAATAGAGAGAATATTTTATGATAAGAAATATTTTGCTGTCTAAAAACTCTATAACTCAAAGTAATATACTTTTTAAAAAGAACCTAGAAATGGAATATGTATTAATACTTTTATGAGAAAAGCACTTTATAAATCTCATGGTACTATATAAACATGAATTATTACTCTTACTACCTCTGACTGGAATAATTATATAATTTAGCTGACCCAATAATAGAAAAGGAAAAAAAAATTTAAATTTAATGTTTCAAAAAAACTTAATGTTTCAGATATGAGTTCTGAAGCCTCCATAATCATAGGATTGTCATATTAAATCCTTTGAACATGTCTTGTACTTTCCCATCATTAAGTCTGCCTTTTCTTACATTGTTTCCTTCCTGTGGAACACCTGATTCCCAAGTCTAGTTCCGATTTCTTATGTTTGTAAGATCAATTGAGTTCATGAAACTTCAGTTTCTACACTTGTAATATAGCAATGTTTTTACTAATATTAATGAGAAAATATACATGAAAGCTCTTTTGTAAACTGTAAAATGCGATATGAAGAGTTTATTTCTCTCTATCCGATTAATAGTCCTTGTTTCAAGGTCCAGTTCAAATTCCTTCTCATATTCATATCTGAAACCCCTACTACTAATTTTCATAAGTTTTTTAATCTTCCTTTTTGTCTTGCCTGCCATCATTCCTCCCCTCCCTCTTTGAACTTTCAAAACACTGTAGCTAGAATCACAAAATTTTTGAGTCAGAAAAGACCAGAATTTATTCAGTTCAAATTCTTCATTTCCTAGGTGAAATTAAGACCCAGAGAAATTATACTTCCTTCTACCCACTAGACAAAGAGGAATAAATGCAAAGAGGATGTTTGGATAATAAGCTTTAACAAATTTGAGGGGGGACAGATTACTTCCAGTTGACTTGGTGGGGCTGAGAAGAGGAACTGTATTTCTCACTGGACAACATGAAAATGTTATGATCCAAATTGGTCCTTGAAAGAAGAGTTAGATGTCAACAGAAGATGTGCATTGAGGTCATGGGGGATATCATGAATGAAGTCACAGAAATGGGAGAGGAAATAATACAAGGGATAGAGACTAATCAACTTTGGCTCAAATAAAGAACCCATGTATGACAGCAGTATGGGATAAAGGTAAAAAAGTAATGGGAAACCAGATGATAGGGGGAATTAGGGAATGCATTTTGTAGTTTGTAAAGCACTTTCCTAAAATAACTTTGTGAGACATATAGCACAAGTTGCATTAAATACCATCATCTCATTTTGCAGCTCATTTTACAGAAGTTCAGAGAGGTCTGCCTGTTTCTGGTCACTTTGCTAATTCAGTGATCTAGCTTGAGACTCCAAATCCAGGGTTGATGTGTGACCCAGAAAGAGAAATGAAAGTTGGTATGTGAAAGGCAAGTCATGATCCTACCTGGCCTCACCTTCATGCACCACTATCTCAGACAGTGGATCTCAAATAAAGATCATGTTCTAGTTGTTTTATGAATGTCAACTGAGGAAAATTCTTTTTTACTATTTGAAATGGCCAGGAATCTATGAATTAAGGAATAAAGACTATTCCTCCTTCAATAGAGGAGCAAAACTAAAATTTGCTAGAAAAATGATCAGTATCAAGGACATCTTTAAATTTATCATTTGCATACTCAGAACACCTTTAGTGTGTTTGCCTTAATTAGGACCAATTTATTATCAACATATTTCAAATATCAAGTTGAGATTCAGTTTTTGAATGCTACATCATCTAAACAGCTTGTGCTGAAACTTGTAGATAAGGAGGAACAATTGACCAGCAACTTTCTAGCATTTGAAAAATTGAAATTTTAATTCTGAACTTTTAATCTTTTATGATAATAATATTATCCAAATGTCCCATAGATTAAGTTAATAACTATTTATGAGGTTATTAAGATGAAGAGTTTAAACATGGGAAAAATTATTTCATATGGGAAGTATAATTCTTTCTGCTCTGGTCCTTGTGGCACCATCCATACCAAATGTGTAGCATCATACTGATGACATTCACAGTTCCATTAGACTAAGAATTCTTTGTTTCAAGACCCCTTTCATAGTCAGGATTCCTTTTCTAAGTCATGTTTCCTTGTTTATGCTCATATATGAAAGAAATGCTAAAAGGAGGATTGGGAAAACAAATATGTAAGTTGACAGAGAGACAGTGAGATGGTTCAGTAAATAGAACACTGGGTCTAGAGTCAGGAAAGCCTCAGTTCAAATGTGGCCTCAGACATTTACTAGCTATGTGACCTGGCCAAGTCACCCAACCTTTGTTTGCCTCAATCCACTGAAGAAAGAAATGACAGACCACTCCAGTATCTTTGACAAGAAAATATGAACAGTATTGTTGTACTTGGTTCTACAGGATCACAAAGAGTTGGACATGACTAGCATATTGACAGACCCCTTTGGAATTCAAATTTTACAAAATTCTTTGTTAGAGCCTTTATCATGGAATAGGGATAGGGGACAATGTTGGAGTTAGTGAATTTACTAATTAATATCCCTAACATGGAAGGAAGAATCTGTTCTCATACTTTTTTTGCTATGGAAATGTTACCTTTTCTTTACTTCCAAGGAGGCTAATTTGGAACATAGCCAGAAGCTAGCAGAAAGCCTTTGTTACACCATTTCAAAGGCAAAGAAAGAGAGGTTCCCCCCACCAGAAATTCACCACAACTGCTATATAAACAGTACAGGAAAGGAGGTTGCCAGACTCCCTTTCAGAAGGGCATTCCCAAAGCTGTCATTCCATGTGCAGAGTTCCAGTGCTCATGAGTCAGGAGAGATGTCCTTCCCTTATCTCTTCATGCGATCATGGGGTGTTTTTCAGTTTGCAAATAAACTAGAATAGCTTGGAACAAATGGCCAAGCAATTTATTATTCCCAGCCATGGTTACTCAACCCTTATACTGAGCTCACAGTTTACAACATTTACTCAGTTATTATACATTATTTCTTCAGGCCTCAGGAGTCATTTTCAAATGTGTTATTGTTCTCTGGAATTGGTGCTATAATAATGGAAAATATGTGTGTGGCCATCTGTGCCAACCCATCCTCAGTGTCCATGAACTAAATTCTGTAAAGGGAAACAGTACAGGTAGATTTTGCATCTTTAGGAGAAAGAATTATTTCTCTATCTGAATTCAAATATTAAAGAACATAAATAAGCATATCAATTTTGGCATATTTAATTTTTAAAATAGTTAAATGCAGTCAAATTTCAAGGTAAAAAGACATTTGAACATTGATTAGGTAATACAAGACTGTCCCCAATATATAAACAACTTGTGTTACTCTCTAGAAGTTCAGAAATGCTTTGAATAACCATGAGCTTAGTGATACAAAGGGACACAACAAGATGAAACCTAGTCAATTGGGCATCCAAGTATTTCCAAGAATATGAAGCTACATAGTTGAGATCAAATGAATTTTGTTTTCTCACAATGTTTATGTATACATGTATAATTATATATATATATATATATATATATATATACAGACTTCAAATACATAAACCTATGTTATATACATAAAACTATTTTATATATATATATGTTTATATATCTATATAAACTATAGAAGCTACATAAGCTATATATCAGGACAAGTATTCTAAAATTCTGCCCTTGGTTTGTTGTGACTAAGACAGCTCCTAGTAATGTTTGGAGACCAATCAAAGCCTGATTTGAATAACACTGAGGTTTTCTTGTCTAACACAGATGGAGAGCTGTGAAAAGTTAGCACAAAGGTTACGGCTAGGCTTACATGTGTTTTCTGTATCGTAAACTACTTGCAATTATTGTATTAATACAATAGATAATTTAATATAATTGTAAAATAAGCCAGTCACTGAATCTGCCTGTCACTGATTCTGTTCATCCCACTCACTTTCTCTTTTTTAAAGTCATTTTCTTTGTTTTATTTTTAGGTATTTAATTCTGAAAAACAGAACAACATACTATATTGTTCTCTTCTTATTCCATGTGGTCTGATTTTTAAATATAGTAATCTCTTCTATGTTTTGGAGGCTCTGTAGTCTGGAAAATCTGTATAAAATCTTTTGGTTCTCTCTTTGTACTAGAGAAGAAATTTGAACTATTATGGTATTAAAAGATAAAATATCTTGATATCATACAATATTTTATATATATATTTGTTATACATTTTTGAGTTTCTAAACTTTTTCTGTGTCATCTGCTGACCTTTTTGTGTCATCTACAGCTTCCACAAAACTCCACCAAAATTCCCCTTTAATTTCTTATGCTGATCCACAATGTGTCAAAACTGCTCTGGGAAAAGTTGAGATGCAAGGATAACTGTAGTTTATTAGAAGGAGGAAATGGCAATGTAGAACAATTCTTAGAATGATTCAGAGTCTTCACATTGCATTCCTGCAGGGCTCTGAATCATGAGAAAAAACTACCTTCTTGATGGAATAGAGCAAAATGCTTGTGGACCTTCGAGACCCACCTCTGGGAACTTTCTTCTTGATACAGAATTAGTGTGTGGTAATAGGGACACACAGACTCTCGTAGTTCTATATCTTCCTTGTATATATAAAGTAAAGTAAACTCCTTAAAAGTATTTGAAGAAATTGAAACTGGAATTTTTGTGGTGATTGAAACCAGTCATAATACACAGACAACTTGACAAAAACAGAGCTTTGAGAAAGAGCCAAAACTAGGACAGGGCTAGCAGGTCTCAAGTGTTGAAATGTATAGCGATGATATTTGCTCCCTTCATGGAGTAAAGCTAAATGAAAGACTTGACCTCCTTGGAAAGGCCAATTAACTAATTAGCTAACTAAATAAGCATTTTGTAAGTGCTGACTAGATACTAGGGATACAAAGACAAAAACAAAATAGACCTGGCATTTTAGGACTTTACACAATTTATTGGGACAAATAACACACACACACACACACACACATATATTAGCAATATAGAATGCCTACTAGAAACTGGAAAGTATAATTGGAAGTTAGACTTCCAATTGGAATGACTTTTGAATCAGACTTTGTTCCTTGGATTAAATCCTTACCTTTATTACTCAATCCCTGTTAACTCTTTCAATTTAGCCTACAAATCTGTCCATATCTCTGCCATCCTTAACAGCAGCAACTTTCACTTGATGATGCCATCCCTTCAAGCTATCATCCTATATATGTATCCTCCTTTTCACTGCAAAACCCTTAGAAAAAGATGGCTGACTGGTTTCCTCCACTTCCTCACCTTCAACTTAACCCCTTGGTTTCTGTCTTATAAAACTACTACTCTGTTGAAACTGCTGTCTCCAATGTTATCAACAATAACTTTGAAATAAGATACATTTTCTTAGTTTTTATCAATATTTATTTTTCTAATGCTTGATCATTCCACCCTCCTAAACACTCTCTCCTTCTGGGATTTTCATGACACCATATTCTCCAGTTTCTCCTGTTTTACTATTCTTCCTCAGTCTCCTTTTCTGCATCATCAGCCATATCCCAATTGCTATGCATGAGTGGACTTCAAGTTAATGCCCCCATAAAAGAAAGAAAGAAAAATGGATGAGATTATGATTACTCTCATGAATTAAAATTTTTTTATAGAAATGTATGAAAATATAATAATCCCAGATATACCACCAGAAGAAATGAAATTTAAAAACCAACAAACAAAAAAGATAGAGTAGTTAAACTAGAATGAACATATCCAGAGAAAATTTGAGATGGAGGTGGTGTAAATTTGAAGGGATTGTTAATGAAAGCAGATAATACCAAAGATGTGGTAAGAAAATTATATAATATTTTAAAAAAGTTTTTTCTGAAAGTATACCAATGGATACATTTATATATACAATAATTTTATGAGAATAACCTGCACATGATTTATTTAAATCTTGGATAAGAGAATTAGAATGAAACAGACATTCTTTTGCAAATCACATTCCACAGTAGAAACATCTTTACACAACTGACTTTAAGATGTAATGAATAAAAGATGCCACTTTTATCATCTGTTGATTATAAAAATATGTTGATTATGATTTGGTAGAGTAAAATACTACCACCTTAAAGATTTACTTGAAATAAACTTTTTTCTCATGCACATGTCATAGCCATATAAGAAACTTTGAAAGGTTTAACATCAGATGTTTAAGGATTTTCTATTTATTAATAACAAACAGGACAGAAAACATGAAGATGAATGCATACCAAAGATGTTTGCTACTGTTAAGAGATTAGTTACAGTGAAGAATTCCAACTGAAGGCATATATTTTATCTGTAGTCGGTGAGGGCTAACAGAACTCCTGCTTATGAATGCTATTGTACTGATGTCCTAAATCCTCATAACACTGCAAAGTTACCTAAATGAGATTCATAATCTATAAAGTGCTTAACTTAACTCTCTATAAGGAAAAGATCAAATAGTTGGAGAAAGTCTATTGTCCACATAAACAGTTGAATAGACAACCTAGAGAACTTGGTCATCTTGACCTTTATCTTTCAAGACATATGGCAGGAAGCAGGGCTTAGATTTAAATAGGGGGGAAGGGACCTTGATTGCCTTTGGGAACTTAGAGGTGTTTTGATGTTCTCAGGATTCTTCTATTCCTATGCCAGTATTTTTCTGGTGACATTGAATTAGCTATACTATGCTTTTCAAACAACTAAAGTTGATTATTACTCAAATGCCAATGAAGGGGTTTAACTTGGACTTGAATCATCTACAACACAGGAATTATGCAGGAATGGTGAAAAGCATGACATTAGAGAATTTTTTTCACCAGAGAAAAATATGGACCTGCCCTATAGAGAGGGCAAAGGATAACTAATGAATAGCCACTGGTGTTCCTACAATGTCAAGAGAACAAGAGAAAGGTCTCATCCTTGTGTTATGGATGAACATGTTTGAAAATCAACTAGGGCATCATAGGCAGACATGGATGGCATATAGTATTTATTATTAGAAAGAATACTCATATCTGTGAGCTTACAGATTCACTTGATTACTAGAGAATAGTATGTGTATAAACATACATACATACATATGTAATATGAATTTTAAAATTCAATTCCTACTTTCTAATGTCTTCATATTCTGCCTACCTCAAATTATTCCTAGATTTCTGAATGCTGTCCTGGGCTAGGCTATTAGTTTCAAATAAATAGTCATTATATTTCAACTGAAGAGAGATATCACTCAAGGATGGGTGAGCAGTGGCTCTAGTCTTCATTTGAGAAATACTTTGGGGTGAAAAGTATAATCTATTCTTGTTTCATGTGCAATTGCTTTTTTAAACTTTGGGATTTAAACTCTTTAAAACATTGATGATTTTTATGTTATACAAATTGTAAAATATTTGAAAGCTCCCACCCAACAGGTAAAGGATGTTAAATGTTAACCATGTGAAATGGGGCATTTACCTCTTTACACTCCTGATTCTGCTTGCATGGTAGGAGTCAGTCAACTTAATGATGCACTCAGAGGCAAAGAATCAGGGAAGTGTAAATGATTCTTGCCTGGAAATGGTTTCTTATCTATAAAATGATCTCTAAGTTCCTCTCTAATTATATAATACTAGCATTCTGTAACATAGGTAATATTAAGAAAAAGATAAATGGAAATCATAGACCAGTATTGTTGATTATTGACATATGAAAAAATTCTAGAAAAAAATTATAATAATGCTTTGAGGTGACGCAGTAGAAAGAATGTACTGGAAATGGAGAAAAATCTTAATTCCAAAACCTCCTTTACTCCAGACCCAGGGCAAATTACTTCATCTTCCAGACTCAGTTGCTTCATAAAATAGGAATAATAATTTTACCTACTTCCCCAGGGCTATTGAGAGGATTAAGTGAGATAATATGTATAAAGTGATCTGAAAATCTTAAAGTGAGTGCTGTATGAGTGTGGCTATTAGTTTTAAAAATGTGATTGCCAAATAATAACCAGAGTTAAAAATGAACAAGACATATTAGAGTAGTCCATCCGTAGGTGGCATTATAAGTTCTGTTTATAATTCATAATTATCATTAAGTGATAGCTGAACTGTCAGAAAAGATGAAGAGAAAAAAGGAGTAGGAGGGGTATGTGAAAATATAGATATTCTCATTTTTAAAAGGTGTACTTAGAATCACTGCTGTCCAACATTATAATCATACATGCAAATTTTCCCTTTCTTTGTCAATATAACATATAAAGCATTGTATAATCTTGGAAAAGATCTTTAAAAATATATATCTTTATGATAGAAGCTATATGTCTGATCCTATCATTATAACCTATATACTGAATGGAAGTTATTGGTACCTGTTAACCTATCAAATTGCATAATGCTAATTTAAGTTACACAGAGAATGAGATCTTATATTTCTAGTCATGACTGAATGGTATTTAAATCCTTACTTTTGCCAATTAATTAAGATTGTATTCATTTACTGATATAACAATCAACCATTATTTAGATTTGCTATAGACACAATTTCAAATCTAAAGACTTTACTCCCTGAGAAGAAACTAGGACCCAATGTGTTTTTAGAAAAGGCTTATCTTTAGCTACCAAAGTGCATGTTGACGGGAAGAGAGAATGCTGACATTTTTAAGATGAAATGGGAAATAGGGGTAGCTACGTCAGCCACCACTGACATACTAGGAAAAGAGAACATTTGCAAGATTCCAGAAGCAAACAATGAACTGCTAGGTGACCCAACTTTAAGAACTGGACTGAGCTTAGTGATCAGGCCAATAACTCCTCATGGAACCCATTCTTTTTCCAAACAGTAATACCCTAAATGGACTATAAATGAGTTCCTGAGGAAAAAAAAGTATCAGGACCAGATAGATTTAAAAGCATATTTTACAAAACATTTAAAGATCGACTAATTCCAACATTAAATATATCATCTGGAATAATAGACAAAGAAGTTGCTGATACCTAAACCAGGAAGAAGTTCATTTTTAAAGATGAAGTACTGAGGTAAACAGGTAAGTGTCTGAGAATGAATTTGAACTCATGAATATGAGTTTTCCTGACTCTAAGGTTTTATACTCTATTCACTGAATTGCTTAGCTGCCCCAAACTATTTGGTACTGGCTAAGAAATATAAAGGTAAACCAATCAAAAAAGAGAGCAAGGGGTGGCTAGGTGGTGCAGTGGATAGGGCACCAGCCTTGGAGTCAGGAGTACAGGATGACTGGAGATGGCCTTGGGTTATGAGGTAATTGGGGTTAAGGGATTTGTTCAAGGTCATGCAGGTAGTGAGTGTCTGAGGTCATATTTGAACTCAGGTCCTCCTGACTTCTACCCACTATGCCATATAGCTGTGGTCATGAAGAGTCAGACATGACTAAACAAGAACAACAGCAACCATTAAGTGTCTGAATGGGCTGATATATCAGGCAATGAATTCTTCATTATTGACAGGCAAAAGGTATAGGATATAAAGGGATATATGAATAAATTGAAAGAAAGTGGACTATATTGCTTATCATATTTATGGACAGGGCAATTTATGAATGAATAAGAGATAAGAACATTGTGAGATGTAGAATGGATAATTTTGATTACATTAAATTAAAAAAAATTGTACAAATAAAATCAATATAATCAAAATGAGAAGGAAAGAAGAAAATTAGGGGAATTTCTTAAGGATGTTTCTTATATAAAGTTATCATTTCAAGTAGCTAGAGAATTGAGTTAAAGTACGATGCACAGGAATCATTCTCCAATTGATAAATGGTCAAAGGATATGAATAGGCAGTTTTTCAATGAAGAAATCAAAGCTATATGTAGTTATGTGAAAAAATGCTCTAAATCATTATTGATTAGTGAAATGCAAATTAAAAGCACTCTGAAATACCATCTCCCACCTATCAGATTGTATAAAGTGATGGAGAAAAATCACAAATATTGCAGGGAAGGTGGAAAAATTATGACATTAACAAATCATTTTGGAGAACAATCTGGAATTATGACTAAAGAGTTTTAAAACTATACATACATTTTGACTCAACAATTCTATTATTAAGTCTGCTTTCCAAGATGATAAGTGAAAAAGGACAAAATCTATATCTTCTAAAATATTTATAGAAGTTTTCTTTGTGATTACGAAGAACTGGAAATTGAGAAGATGCCCTTCAAATGGGGAATGGTAAACGATTCATGGTACATGATTATGATGGAATATTAATAAACTGGAAGAAATGATTAGTAGGTTGATTTTAGAAAGACATGGAACAATTTGCATGAAATAATGAAGAGTGAAATGAACAGAATTATGAGAATGTCGTATTAATTAACAGCAACATTGTTCAAAGGATAACTGAACAACTAAGTTATTCTGAGTATTATAAATACTTAAAGGACTTATGAAGAAAGATGTTATTCATTTCCAGAGAAAGAACTGGTAAATGGAAGTAAGTATATCTAGTATGGTTTTATATTCACAAATCTATCTCTCTGTATCTATCTATCTATCTATCTATCTATCTATCTATCTATCTATCTACCTACCTACCTACCTACCTACCTACCTACCATTGGCTCTGGATCATTCTCTCTCTCTCTCTCTGTCTCTGTCTGTCTGTCTGTCTGTCTGTCTATCTCTCTCTCTGTCTCTCTCTCTCTGTCTCTCTCTCTCTGTCTCTATGTCTTATGGTTGCCTTAGTTAGCATAAGCCAGGGAGGGAAGAAGGGAGATGGTCTGAAACATAAAATGTAATATAAAAATTAAATTAAAAAATACTATAAATTCTGTTACTACAGAAAGTTGGAAGTGAATTGCAAACTGCTGCATGTTCATTTATGGAAATAAGAGAGGTTTGCCCTATAAACTTTGAATCCCTTTAGTTCTTCAGAGATATTCAAACATGGACATAATTTAGTTCATGACCCTTTTTTCCTCTTGTGGTTGACATGGTGAAATATTAAAACTACATATAGAATGGTCACAGTATGAAACTGAGATTCCCATTGGAAGAAATTCATTTATGACATGATTCATCATATTGAATGAATGAGTCTTTTTCCTTTCAGGGATTAAATCTCCCAAATGCTCCAGATAATTATGGAGAATTTCTATCTAACTTTTGTTGATTAAACTTAAAGGAAAAGGGGGTTGTAATGGAATTTTATCACTTTTAAAGGACAACTTTATAGGGAGCATCCTCCTTCCTAGGAGATAGAAGGTAGAGCAGGACTATACATGAGTGTAAGGAAAAAAGGGACAGGAAGGAGGCCATAGGATGGGAAAAGTAGTACTAAGTTACTACAGGAATCTGGATCTAGGTATATAAAAGAGAGATCTGAGGGAGTCTTAATGAAAGTGAAGTTCCTAGGTCTAAGAGAAAGGTGTATCAGAGGAAAAATTGTTCAGAGAGTAATTGGTTTAGAGCTAGTTTAGGGATTTGGAATCTATTATGTTGAACCTGAGATTACTGAGGATCTGTTTGAAGATGTTGGGAGAGAGCAGATAACTATCACAAAGAGGGAGACTGATACACAAATTTAAGACAAAGCAGCCACTGTGAACTAGAAATGAAGACCTTTTACTTAAAGTCAAGTTGCCTCTAACAATTAATTTTAACTCATAATTTGCCATTCATTCTACATACCATCAAAACAGGCTCATTTTTAGGTCCCTGAGTATGAACTGTGATTTTTCAGTTCTCTATCTTTATTTTATTTTTCCTCTGTTTCCAATATTTATATTCCCTTTCTTTACTGGCTGAATTTTTTTTGGGGGTGGGATGGGGCAGGAAGGTCAGGACCTATAAATTCAAAGGAACAGGGAATGCCACAGAGATCAGTAATTCATTTGCAAATTATGGTGTTTAGTTATTTGCTGGTACTAGAGCTTAAAGAGCATGCCAATAAATCCCATATTACAAAGTTTCAGAGATGGGATTTGAACCTGGGTCTTCTTAACTCCAAGACATCTTGCAATAATAACTCTATGTGCTACTTTGTCTCCTGTTGAATTTCCATTTATTCTTGAAAACCCAATTTAAATGCTACCTACTCCAAAAAATCTAGGTTGTAGTTCCATTTCTGCTCTAATGCATGACACAGTTGAAGGCTCAGATGAACAATTTCATTAATTATACTTTATTCAACATCCTACAAGGTAGTAGAAACCCAAACTAAACTAAAACAAAATAACCTCCCCCCTAACAACAAACTAAATAGTACAGGAAGGTAAAAGCACCAACAAGTACTCAGGAAATAATTTCCTTGGGGTCTATGGGAATCACTGTTAAATTCTTAAAAGTCTTTTAATACCCTCCTTGTTCAACTGAGTTGGGTCCCAGATTAATCTGCCTGAGAGCAAAGCTAACTGAAATTGCTCCAAGTCTGCCCCACTGCTTTTGTCTTTTAATAATAGTCTGCGTTGGTGGTGAGAATACATTAACTTGAGTCAAATCTCCACAGTTCCACCTGTATCTTGGTCCACAACATAGTGAGACTTACCTAGATCCTCTCTCTTTGTTCTTTTCTAATGCTAATATACTATTTAATATCATAGTTATTCAGAAAGTGTGTGTTTCAATTTCATCACACTGGCTATGTCAATACATCATAAGGGTCAGCTGATCCTTCCAAACTTGCAAGACTACAAAATAAGGTTGGAGCAATAACTCATTTCCATTACCAAGTTATCAGCATTGATAACAATAAGGAGATCAGTTTACTGATTTACTAGTTTACTAAAAGGTGAATATTTATTTATTTACTTTTTTGACTTCTGCAAGGCAATGGGGTATTAAGTGCCTTGCCCAAGTTCACACAGATGGTAAGTATCAAATGTCTGAGGTGGGATTTGAACTCAGGTCCTCCCAACTCCAGGGTCAGTGCTCTATCCGCTGAGTCACCTAGTTGCCCTGAATATTTATTCTTTAAATAAAAATATCTATTTGCCTTAAGTCTGTGTGGAGTGGCAGAAAAGTAGGAGAAAGTTGGCATTACATGGCTGGAGGAACTGAATCATCCATATTAACATTTCTACTATCAATAAAATCATGAAGAAATTGCAACTAAATGATATGATGGGACACAGGTTTCTTCAGAGAGGGCAATAAGGGGGTCAATTTCATTTTGCATTTTCCAAAGGAAAATTAAGGAAGTAGGGAACCTTTTTTGGGCAGGGACACTTGATCATTTCATCTTTTAGGGCTCAAACAGAGAAACTGAAGATCACTGCAGCTGATTTGTCAATATACTTGATGTAGAGGATAAAGACAAAGAAAAGCTTATATGAAGAAAATCTGATAAACTCCTATCAGCTTAATCACCTTTAATAGTTACTTCATTGAAAAAAAGAGCACTGGAGGCAGTGGCACAAGCTAGAATGGAAATATGGTTCCGGATTAAGCAGTGAAAGAGGCCCCAAACTGATTATTTAGAAGCTTTATGATTGAATAGCATGAATACTTTCTTCAAGAAGTGAGTTAGAAGACTTTAGCTATAGAGAGCATAGAGCAACATATCTTTAAAAAATTGATTATATCTCAGCAGATTGGAAATGATGGTTACTGATGTGGAAGGCATTGTAGAATCAGTTGCCTGTGTGCAGTCAGATCATCAACTGACTAGAGCAAAGGTCAAAATCAATACCAAATTAGAAGGAAGGATAAAGATGAGAAAAAAAGACCCTATGGACGATTACAGCCATTCAAAGCTGACCTGTTTGGGTGAACTACTGACTTTGAGAAAGGTCAAATTGGCATCTTAGGAAAGAAAAGAAGGTTAGATACTTTAGCTTGAGAAAAAATAAACTGCAAAAGTTCAGGATAGAGAGAATATATATTCAATATGTTGAGATAGAGAAAACATGTATCCTATAAGAAAAAGCTTTGGGGATGTATGTGTCTGTGTGTGTGTATGTGAGAGGTAGAGAGGGTATTGACTGCAAACTTTTAAAAATAGTTTTAACTATATCTTATAGTTTTCTTAAAACATAAAGAAGTTGACTTGATCTTCCTTAAGTTTAACAAATGAAAAATAGTAAACACAATGAAAATGACAAAAAAAGTCCCGAAAATTTCTTATCTGACAATCTTTTGATCTCCTTGAGAAAATGGAATGATTTGACAATCCATCACAATGATACTGTAGTGTGAAATTCATTTGCAAAACTTATGTTGGAGAAGGATTGAAGGTTGCCTTTCAAAAAGCAAGTGAGAGGGCACCATGAGAAGGAAAAGAATACAATCAAATCATTCCCAAATGCTTTATAGACAAAATTGGATGTGGGAACAAGTAGATATGAAATGGAACAAATTTAGCCTCATTTTTATGGTGGTCTATTTTCTTTAGTAAAACTGCAGTTTCTAGCTAGTTGAAATATCTTATTTGGACTTATCCATCTCTATAGCAGAGATTTTTAAGATGAAGAAATTGGGATAAACAAGTGGGTCTGAATAAATATAAATAAGAAAACATTGTTGGAGGTAGAGCAATTTTATTGGCACTCAGGGATTGATTTGCAAGATTCTTCATAGTAGAAGAGAAAGTAGCAAAAGACAATCAGACTGGTGATTAAAAGAGTGTGAAGGATCTGGATCAAGTTGACTGAGGGGTGGAGAATGTTAGATCTGCCTTTGTGTATTGCTTGTTATTACAAAAGGAAAAAACACACAGACTTCATAGAGCAATTTCTCTCCTTCAAAATAAGTCTAACATGTATATATTAATACCATATAAATTTCTATGATATATGGAACAATGTGGACAACTTTATTCAATGTTCTGCTAAATATAAATGAATTTCATCAAGCATGAGTTCCAAAAGGAAGACATATGATTACCTGAAATGTTGGATATATTGTATAATCCCCAAAGGAAAGTGGTATTTATTGTCAGATAGGTAGTAGACAGATACAAAGATAGAAAAATATAGGAACCAGACCTGTGATTTCATTGATAAAAGGAATTTCTGGGGATCATCCTCTCTCTCTATTAATACAAGTTGTCTTCACTTACATAGTGGTTTAGAGTACTAAGCCCCTTCTGGATCCCTGCCTTATTGTGTTGGAGAGATTTGTATAGCTCAATGAAACTATGAGCTGTGCTGTGCAGGGTTACCCAAGATAGATAGGTCATTCTGGAATGTTTTGACAAGGTAACCTACTGGGGAAGGAAAGAGTAAGCCATCCTAGTATCTTTGTCAAGAAGGCCTGATGGCTATTATTAACATGTCAAAAGAGATGACACTAGAAGAGGAACCTAGATCAAAAGGTGCCCAATAAATTACTAGGGAAAAGTGAAGAACAATTACAAGTTGCTCCAATATCAATGAAACAATTGGGCCCAAAAATGAGAGAGAACTCAGCTTCAGGTGCGTCTGGTGCTGAAAGGAAGGTCTGAGGCTTAGAAAGATCAATATGGCGTAGGAACCTGCAATGAAAGACCTATGAACCAAGGTGAGCTGGATGTGGTCAAATAGTAGATAGAAAGATTAAACATAGGCATTTTGGTTGCCAATGCTTTTAAATGGATGGGAACAGGTGAATTTAATTAAGGTGCGTATTAAAAAAACCACTTTGAGCAAGAATCCCTTAGAAGAAATAAATTAGTCCTTATGGTAAATAAAAAAGAAGAGAAAAACCATACTAGGATATAATCTAAAAAAAAATGAAAAAATGATACCTGTTCAAAATCAAGGCAAACCATTCAACATACATTCAATAATACAAGTTTATGCTCCAACCAATGATGATGATCCATTTTATGAAGATCTACAATATTATTCTAGAAATAATACCCACCCCTTCCCCAAAGACATCACATTCATCAAAGGAAATTGGAATGCTAAAATCAGAAATCGAAAGATAATTGTGATAACAGGAAAATTTGACCTTGAAATATAAAATGAAATGGGGCAGAAGCTACTAAGGTTTTATCAAGATAACTTGCTGATCATAGCAAGAATCTCTTTTTCAACAACTCAAAAGGCAACTGATTTTACACATGGACATAACATCACCAGACAGTCAATATAGAAATCAGATTGGTATACATATATATATGTATATACATACATATATATATGTATATATATGTGTACACAAACATATTCATATACACATAAATAATTATATATCTACATCTACATATATTGCTGTCAAAAGTGGAGAAGCTCTATACAGATAGTTAAAACAAAACCTGGAGTTTGACTATGAGTGATGAAAATATTTAAGGGATTAGATTCGGTAGATAGAGTACCTGAAGAAATTGTGCAGCAGCAGCAACAACAAAAAGATCCCAAAGAAAAAGAACAAGAAAGCCAAATGGTTGTCTGAAGAGGTTTTACAAATAGCTGAGGAAAAAGGTAATGGAAACAGGGAAAGATATATCCAATTGAATGCATAATTCTAGAGAACAGGAAGGGGAGAGAAGGTTTTCTTAAATGAGCAAAGCAAAGAAATAAAAGAAACACTCAAATGGGAAAGACAAGAGAACTCTTTAAGAAAATTAGAAATATTTAAAAAAAGTTTCATGAAAAAATGGGCACGATAAAAGACAAAAAAAGTAACAGGCAGGCAAGATTAAGAAAAGATGCCAAGAATATACAAAAAAAAAATGAACAAGATTTTAGCATCACCTGTGATCAAAATGGCGTGACTAATGAATGACCTACAACCAGATATCATAAAGAACGAAGATAAGTGGACCGTATGAAGCATTATTAACAAAAAGACTAGGGGAGTTTTTAAAATTCTAGCTAAGCTATTAAAAATCCTAAAAGATTACATTGCTGTTAAAAGCTTCACCATTGGAAAACTCAGCGGTGGTCACTCTGGAGTATTCGGCTTAGTTCTTAATTCTAAAAAAAAGGGCAATGCCAAGGAATATTTAAATTACTAAAATAATTGCACTCTGAAACACTGACAAAGTTATGCTTAAGATTCTGCAAGGTTTCAGCAATACGTGAATTACTAGAGGAACAAGCTGGTCTTCAAAGAGGAAGAGGAACTAGAGATCAAATTGACAATATTGTCTGGATAATGGATAAAGCAAGTGAGTGCCAGAAAAATATCCATTTCTGTTTCACTGATTACTCTAAAATCTTTGATTGGATGGATCACAGTCCTCAAAGAGATGGGAGTATCAGATCATGTCCTTGTCTCCTGGGAAACCTCTTTGTAGGTCAAGGGGTCTTTGATAGAACCAAACAGAACAATAGATTGGCTTAAGATTGGAAAAGGAGTACAACAAGGTTGCATAGTGTTACCTTATTTATTTAATTTGAAAGTGGAGTACGTCATGTGAAATGTCATGTCAGCTGAATCAAAAGCTGACATTAAGAAATAGTAACAACCTCAGATATGCAGATAATACTACTCCAGAGGGAGAAAGTAGAGAGGAATTAAGAAACCTCTTGATGAGAATAAAAAAGAAGAGTGTAAAAACTGGCTTGAAGATTAACATTAAAAAACCCCCACCAAAAAACACTTTAAATACCAGGCAACTGGTTTCATCACTTCCTGGCAAATAAAGGGAGAAGACATTAAAATATTGTCAGATTTTATATAACTGGATTCAGAGATGCAGATGGCAACTGCAGCCATCTAATTAAAACATGTTTGCTCCTTGGAAGGAACACTATGGCAAATCTGGACAGCATACTACAAAGCAGAGACATTACCTTACCAACAAGTGTCTATATAGTCAAAGCTATGTTTCCACTATCAGTGTATGACTGTGAGAATTGGATTATATCTTCAGAATGCATGGTTTTGAATTGTACTGGAGAAGACTTTCGAGAGTCTCTTGGATAGCCAGGTGATCAAATGAGTCAATACTTGAAATTAATTCAGGCTATTCACTGGAAGTGGAACATTGAAATTGAAGCTTAAATATTTTGGTCACATAATCAGATGGAATTCAATAGGAAAGACTGTTGTTGGGAAAGATTGAAGGCAAAAGGCAGAAGAGGAGATGGATAGATAGACGAACTTGGGCAACCCTCAAGAGATAGTGAAGGAAAGAAGAGCCTGGCAGGCTATGGTCCATGTGGTTGTCAAGAATGAGATGACTGAACAATAGCAACAACATCAAAGGGCACTAAGAATTTAACAGACTAGTCCAATGTCACATACACTTTTATTGGGGACAGGAGTTGAACCCAGGTTTTTCTAATAAATACACACCTACATACGCAAACATACATATTTGGTCAAATTGGATATACATTTGTGAATGTTTATACATATAATCTACTTATGAATAGCTTATTCTTTTTTATGGAATTTAGTTCTATGATAAAAGTAATATATGTGATAGCAATATACAAGCTAATTTTACTTTTTCTCTTCCTCATTTTAAAAATGAGGACATCTCTAAAGCCATTCATAATGGAATAATAGAGCTGGGTCTTGACTTTAGATCCAATGCTTTTTGTCTGCTATACCACACTTCCTACTTATGAACTAATCAAAATATGGAGTCTGATTTCTATGCTATTTGTGGGGAGCTAGGCAGTCACGCTAAGGGAATGGTACAGAATTGCCTCTGCTAAGGACTAGGAATGGGAAAGAAGACTAGTAATAATCAGTAGGTCACTTAATGGCCGAGAAGAAGAGTCAGAAAACTGACTAGGGATTCTCTAGGAGAAAATTAGTTCTGATAGTTAAGTTGAAGACAAAATTGTGTTTTGAAAGGTCCTCCTTGTGGAGACCTTTCCTCCTCTGATTCTTTAAGGGGACCAGTTGATGGGTCTAGCAAATATGAGTTTAAATTAAATGATGCTGTCCAAGTGTCTTACAGAAGACCTGAAGCAATTACAGAGAATATATTTAACCTTTACTTGTGTTTTGTTGGTATATCGTTTATCTAATACTTGTAGCCTTGAATGTTATTTAGGTGGTATAGAGAATTGTAATTAGATAAGAAGATCTGACTTTGATTCCTGTCGCAGATATTCACTTGCTATACTGGACAAGATATTTAACTTCTCTCAGCCTCAGTTTCCTCATCTATATAATGGGAATGATTGCACCTATATCCCAGTACTGTTATAAAGATAAAATGGCATAATATATGCAAAACACTTTGCAAACCTTGCAATTCTGTAGAAATGCTAGCCAATAGGATTATTAGTTATGAATTGCAGTCAAAGCAGAAAGATTTATTAGAATTACCCAAACACTTGCTATATTTCTGTGGATTATTCTAATGAGAAGAATGGACAAGAAAAGAGTTAAATAAATCTCTAAAAGTAAGTTGAAGATTGTCAGTTTAAACAAGGTACAAGAAGAACGAAAGAGAAATCAGTGAAACAGAACCTGAAGAAACCAACATTTCAGGAATGATAGCTACTGACAAGCACACTGGTGTCAGAAATAGTGATTTAATTGAAATAAAAACATTATCTGTTGCTCATGAGGTAAATATGTCAATCTAGCCTCTTTAAAAATAAAATATTTATGTTTTAAATTCAAATCGGTTAGTTTAGATATCTTTCTTCTACCAAAGTAAGTAAATAAAGTTGATTAGAGATTAGACAAGTAATCTGCAAAAGTCTTGCATTTGAATACCAAAAAATCAATTTTACAAAAATAAAATGGGGGACATGAATAAACAGCAGTTGTTATGAAAAAAGTTCTGAGGGTTTTAGTGTCTTGCTAACTGATTTGGTGTCAGTAGAATGATGTGACAACCAAAAAAGTTAATGTAGTCTTGGCACAGCTTCTTGGAGTAGGGAACTGAAGGTCCTATTGTAGTCTGCCTTAAGAATATGTTTGCTAGGGGGCAGCTAGAGAGTGCAGCTAGGTGGCGCAGTAGATAGAGCACCGGCCCTGGAGTCAGGAGTACCTGAGTTCAAATTCGGCTTCAGACACTTAATAATCACCTAGCCTTGTGGCCTTGGGCAATCCACTTAACCCCATTGCCTTGCAAATCCACTTAACCCCATTGCCTTGCAAAAACAAAAAAACAAAAACAAAAACAAAAAAAGAAGATGTTTGCTTCTGGAAAATACAGTTTAAGGACATTAATGAACTCAAGAGTGTCCAGAGGGCAATGGTGAAGGAAGTTAAAGACCATGTTGTTGGTTAGAGGAATTGGGGTATATTTTTGCTTGGAGATTGGAAATTCAAGGAGTCATGCTAGCAGTCTTCAAGCAATATAGAGTTGTTATAGAAATACTAAACTTACTTGGTTTGGTATTAAACAGGTTATAGTAAGTGAAAGTAGAAAAGAGACAAGATAACTTCATATTAGGAAAAACTTTCCAACAATCAAAGCCTTCTAAAACTGGAACGGGCTGTCCTGAGAGATGATGGATTCCTTTCCATTGTATATCTTCAAGTACAGACTGGACTATCATTTGGTGGGTATGTTGTATCGGGGATTTCTTTGGTATATGTGTTGGCCTGGATGACAGCTGAGAGTCTTACTAACATTCAAATTATTTTATTGTATGATAGAAATAGGATGGTTAGGGAGAGGGGTGAGTTTGGGATAAAAATTATGAGTTGTTTTGGGCATGTTGAATTTGATTTGTCTATGGGATATTATTCGAAAATGTAGTTTCTGATGTGAAACTGGGAATTCGTTGACACACTAGGGCTGGCTATATAGATTTGGAAATTATTTATATAAAATTGCAAAGGTGATATGAAAGAGAGACAGAGACAGAGACAGACACTGATTTTGGTTGTAGAGAGAGAGAAGGGAGACCAGATTGAAGAGATCTTTCAGGAGTAACCTTGGTTAAGTGGAAAAACTTGGATGATGACCCATCAAAGGAAATTTAGGAGTCTATCAGGAATCAAAAGAGAGAGAAAAATCAAGAAAGAAATGTCATGAAGAACCAAAGATGAGATTCAGGATGAGAAGGTGGTTAATATGTCCTTCTGTAGAAAGATCAAGAAGGATGAGGACTGAGAAAAGGTCATTGTATTTGGCAATTAAGAGATTATGAGTAACTTGGAGAAATCAATTTTGTTTTAATGATAAGGTCAAAAGTCATATTATGGAAGGATTTGAGAATCAAGACCAGGCTTTTCCTGGGGGTTTGATATTGAAAGGGTGCAAGGAGACAAAGTAATAAGTTTAGCAGATGGTAGGGTTGAGTAAAGAATTTTTTTAGAGATAAGGACACCTGGCTGAGTTTTTAGGCAGAAGATAAGAATTCTTTACAAAGGAAGAGAAGGAAGTTTGAAGATAAGAGTTAATCACAGGGGTGGGGGAAGAATCCGCTGGAGGAAAAGTGATGAGTACAGATCAGAGATTTGGCCTAAGGAGAAGGGCAAACTCTTCATTAGAGACTGATTTTCAGAGGAAAGAATGGAGGATGATGCTAAGGGGTGTGTGTGTGGGGGTATTGAAATAGGGACAAGTGCCAAGTGGCAGCTTTGTCATACACTATCTTGTTGCAGGTCATAGATATAGGGTAGACTGAAAATAAAACCTAGGGGAGGTGGCAAGTAGTAGTTGTGTGACTCAGAACCTAGGAGCAGTTGTAATATCAATTCTAGCATCTAGTTCAGCCTTCAGGGGAATAACAGGGCAGGAATCTCAGCTAGAGCTTTCCAGATTGCTGATAGGGACTGAATCTAACTGCAGTGTATTATTGCTCAGGTCAGGAAATTTCAGAGCTCAGATCAGAGGAATAGCGATCAGACTTTGCTCTAAATCACACCACTTTGAGAGCACTAAAAGCTTGAAGGTCCCTAGCCTACTTGGAGATTGTGGAATAACTTAATATCTCAAGGAAATTACAATAGGATTAACCTAGACTTTTTCCTCCAATAGTATGTCAAAATTCAGATCTAACATCAAGTTCAAAATCAAGAGGCTAGGAAAATGAGCAAACAAAAATTGTGTCAGAAGTTCAAGACAAAATAATAGAAGAGAATTGCTAAGTAAAAAAAGTAAAAAAAAACATTGCTAAGTAAAACCCTGGAGAAAAGTGCAGCTTGGGAAAAAAGTCAACTAGAATGCCTCAAAGAAATGAAGCAAGAGTTCTTTTAAAAGTTAGAATATTTTTATAAGTAAAATGAGAAATTTTGGGGAAAAATAGAAAAGAAATGGGAGCTATGGAAGAAAGAAATGGAAAGGGAATTAGCAACTTGGCAAAAGAGGTACAGGACATTGTCTAAATAATAGAATCCTTGAAAAATTAGGATGGAACAAATGGAAGTCAATAATTTCATTTATAGCAAGAAACAGAATAAACTCAAGAGTCTGAAAAAAAAAAGAATAAAATGTAAAGTATTCCATAGTAAAAACCATTGAAACAAACCTCCCCATTGAAACAAAAACAACTAGAAAACAAGCTGAGAAAAAATATTTAACCATCGTTGAACTGATTTCCCTGAAAGAAAAGTCTAGAATCTTATTTCAAGAAATCTTAAAAGAAAACTGCCCAGATTCTTAGAATTAGAGGTACCTCCTAAAAAATATCCCAAAATGAAAACTCCTGGAAATAATAGAGCCAAACTTCAGATCTTCCAGATGAAAGGAAAAAATAGCGTAAGCAGTATTCAAGAACAAGAGCAATAGTAGTATTACACATGATTTAACAGGCCACCATTATAAAGGAGACAATAGGTTGTAATAAAATATTCCAGCAGGTAAAAAACATAGAATTACAGCTGAAAAATTACTCAGAAATAAAACAAAAATTCTACAGGGGGAAAAATGCATTTTTAATGAAATAGATGATTTTCAAGCATTTCTAAAGAAAAGATTAGAGCTGTATAGAAACTATGAAATTCAAACAGAGGGGTTAAGAAAACATAAAAAGGTAAACCTGAATGAATGATGATAAGGGACTAAATAAGGATAAAATGTTTACATTCAGATAAAGGCAGATGCCACATGGTGTTCCCTTTGAACCTTATAATGTCATAGAGGGGATTAATCAGGCTGAAAGCCTGGAAGTGGTTCTGCTGTATTGATCTTAAGAGAAGAATGGAAAGAGAAGGGAGAGAGGAATACCCTGATTGGAAAGGGAAAGGGAGATTAGAGGACATTATCTCATAAAATCAGGATGGGCAAATAGACATCTAGGCAAACAAATGAGGAAGTGGGAAGAATGCTGACCCTTTGGCCTCAGTCTTATCTGAGCTCATCAGAGGGGAAGAATATTTACCCACAAAATTTGTTCTAGAAATACATTTCACTTAATAGAGAAATAGCAGGGAAAGGGAAGAAATTGAAAGAGGGAATTAGTGGAAGAGTAGATTAAGGGAAAGATTAGTTCTAGGCAAAATAGGATCATAGAATGTAGTATAGGACTTTAGAGATCACATTGTTCAAGTCTCTTACTTTACAGATAAAGAAATAGGGATGGGAAACTGAGGAAGGGGTAGAGAAGTTAAATAATTTGTACAAGGTCACATAGATCTAAGTAGTAGAAACTTCATTCAAATCTATATCTTCTAATTATAGATTTCAATGATCTTTCCAAAACAATATTTATCACAAGGATTTTTAATTTAGATTATTTTTCTCAAAAAATTTTCAATTTTTATATAATAAAATCATCTATCTTTTCTAGTTTTGCAAAAGATAAGTTTTACTACTCTCTATAGCCATAACAACTAATATAAAATTATATTTTCATATATATGATACTTTTTCTATTTAAATCATTGGTTCACTTGAATGTATCTGAGTTCCATTTAAATGTGTGGATTACAACCCATTTATCCCTGACCATTCTGTTTAAGATTCTGGTTCATATCCTTCCATGAGTGGGGGAGGTGGGTGCCATCCATCCAATATATTTGGACCTTTTTTCCCCTGCTCTTGACTTCTTGATAATATCACTGGAGTAAATGAACTTTCCTTATGAATTATCCATTGTAATCATATGAGTAACTCATTTTTTTAATCATACATTCTTATCACATTAAAAAAAAAGCTCCAGTTCTTTTTTATTCTCTCTTATGTGTTATAGCTTGGCAATGTTCAACATGCCATTCTTCATTGCTTTTTGAGGATTTCCATAGACTATTCTGTTTTATAGCCCCACAGTCACACAATTCCAGTTTAATACTGTTATTTAAAAGATGGGTCTTTGTATCAGGAAAAAGTTTGTAATCATTAAAGGAGTCTCCATTTCCCAAAAGTAATTTAGCCTACTTTCTTATTTCTACCTAAATCTGAGCTGAACAATTCATAGTATCTGTTCAAGATTAACTACCTATAAATGAATGAATACAGCATTTATTTTAGGTGCTTAATACGTAAAAAAGAACTACGCTGATTCCTGGGGATACAAATAGAAAAGTATGATAGGCTCTGTCTTAGGGATATCACATTCTAGTGGGCTTTCAGTAGCAAGTCAGATGGAAAAGCCTCATGGTCCTTAGAGAATAGGGGCAAAACAGATATTAATTTCCCTTATGTAATGTCACTAATGATAAAATTATGCACATACTTAAACTCATATACTGATGAATGAGTTCTGTAATCTAACTACATGTAACAAGTTGGATGATAGGCATTCTTTAATGAACTAGTTTTTCCTTTCTGGATTTTAAGCCTAACTATTTTTATTGGTTACAGGTCTTAGCTAGGAAGCACTGAAATGTTCCTAGACTTAACATAATCACCAGAGCATCATTTATAAATGGGAGTGTTCTTATTCTTGTTCTCTCTCTCTCTCTCTCTCTCTCTCTCTCTGTATATCTCCGTGTAGATATACATACATATGTAGGCATGTATATATACCCATAGAAGATCACTTATGGTCTTCAAATTGGAATCAGTAATGCTGTGTTGGATTTCTTCCATTGCAGTTTAACACTTTAGACACATACCCACCTTCTTATTTTAAGGAACCTCAGAAGGTGGTCAAGCAAGATTTTTACTGTTGTTACATCTTTTAAGGAATCTTGACTATTTTTGACATATTTATGGGAAACATCTTCCTTATTGGTTTTTGTTTCTGTTTTTTGTTTTTTTTGAAAGGCAGTGGAGTTAAGTGACCTGTCCAAGGTCATACAGCTAGGTAATTATTAAATGTCTGAAGCCGGATTTAAACTCAGGTCTTCTTGACTCCAGTGGCAGTGCTCTATCCACTATGCCACCTGGCTGCCCCAGCACCTTCCTTATTGGAAGAGAAACTTTAAGTCAATATTTTGTTGTAACCAAATCCACTGCTGCATAGTGTTAAATCAATTTTTCCCAAAGTTTTCACTGAAGAGTGATTCCCTTCCACATCTTTCATATATTTGTCATACATTACTCATTGTTGGCTTCCAATTCTAATACTCTTATTCTATTCTTTTGATATTTCCCTTTTTAAAATAAAAAACTAGACAAGTTTGACAATTCCTATTTTGTAACACAATGTCAAAGTAAACAGGGCAGGTTGCCTTTTTTGTCCTTTCTCTGTCATGTGACTGCCTATGATATTCTTTCCCTTTTATTTTCTATGTCAGTTCTATTATCATCTTAATAAAATAGCTCACTGTTTTCTTGATGAATAAATTTAATATTTTTTTTTTTAGGTTTTCTCAAGGCAAATGGGGTTAAGTGGCTTGCCTAAGACACACAGCTAGGTAATTATGACTTGTCTGAGGCCGGATTTGAACTGAGGTACTCTTGACTCCAGGGCCAGTGCTCTATCCACTGTGCCACCTAGCCACCCTGAATACATTTAATCTTTAGGTGATTTTGGTGAGTATTTCCATTTTTTGTTATAGAATCTTTCCTTATTTTTAGTATAATTATTTTATAGTTGCTTTTATATAGATGTTGTTTGCATTAGTGAATAAAAGCAAAAGATTTTTGATATAATTGTCTTTATGATAAATGACATTTTCTTCCAACAATTTTCCCAGATTTCTATCCATAATACCCAGAAACTATGGGTTTGTTTTTTTGGTGAATGTATCTCATCTTCCTTTCTTATTTTTTTTAACAAGTCACTATATGTGTTAACTGTAAATAGTGATATTTTAATTTTTTCACGTGTTTATTCACTTATATTTTTTACTCATTGCTGATATCCACCATTTCTAGAACTCTATCAAATAATAATGGTGAGAAAATTGTAAATTTTTCTAAGGAAAAATACTATTCTGTAATAGACATGCTTTGATTGTTGAAAGTAAACAGCATAGTTACTCCTGTTTTAACCAGGTAAGCAAAGAGAAAATAGAAGCTTACTGCCCGTACTTCAGTCATCATATGTAGCTATGGCAGAATCTACACCTCTTCTTGCAACCTTCTATCTAGTGACATTGATTCTCCATCTCTCAGACCCAGGCATTTTCACTGATTGATCCCTGTGACTGAAATTTTCTTCCTCCCTTTTCTGCCTCCTGTCTTCCTTCAAGTCCCAGCTAAAATACTACTTTCCACAGGAAGCCTTTTCTGCTCCTTCCTAATTCTAGTTCTTTCCCTCAGTTAATTATCTCAAATTTTTCCTGTGTGTGTGTGTGTGTGTGTGTGTATGTGTGTGTATATATATCTTGTTTCTGCACAGATGTTTGCATGTTGTCTCCCTCATTAAATTATGAGTTCTTGGTGAGTGACTGTATATATATGTGTCATATATATGACAATTATAATCTAATGCTTTAGAGTAAACTTAATACAAGAAATCTTATTTCCCTACTGTTCCATTAAGAGCCTATGTGGTTAGAATATTGGAGTTCAATCCAGGAGGACTTGGCTTTGCATCTTGCCCTTGCTATTTATAAATTGTGACCTTTACCTCTCTCAGCAAGTGTTTTCACTTGCTAGAAGACCTGTAGTATTTGACCTCTTTGAATTCTTGCTGTGAAGCTCCCATGAGACTGCAAAAATTTTCCAACTTTGATAGACAATATAAATGTTAGGTGTCTTCTTTTCCTCCTGCTCCTCTTACCATAAGTTCTATGAGGCCAGTGACTGTGCTGTATCATCTTTGTATAGCTAAAAAACTGAATACTGATTTATAAATTAGAACAGCAATGCAACAGCAGGAATGAACCAAACCAAACTAAAATAGTTTGCTTCAAAATGTCCCAGCTCTTTGATAATTGTTTGTGACTGAATGTGTCAATACACTGACATATACTGTCTTCTTGACTGCTTTCTCAGTACAGAAACCAGTCATGCCCAGAAGGGAATGGCATTTCATTACAGATCACATCTTTATTGGGGATTTAAGCAAGACATAATGTTTCAGGGCCCTTCAGCTAAAATCTGATGACTTTGTTTCCTAGAAATGAGGTGTGGTTTTTCTTGAATGCAGTTTGTTTTGATGTTTTTGGACAAAGAATCTGTAAAGAAAGGAAAGATCTTTTCCTTTTACAGAGCAAATCCTATTGTGTTTTCTGATGTTGACTCTACAGGAAAGAATATCATGTTTCATGTAATGTGGGATGGGATGCTTCACTTTCTCATCCATATAGTCTGAAGTTTTCCTTTTATCATGTCTCGATTAAATCTGCTCTTGATGATATTCTATACAACTTCCTTATTTTTTTCAGAAGAATGATACACAAGCTACCTTTTATCTTTCCCACTTGAAGTTCTAGTATAACATGTACTTAGAAAACAGGTATCTTATTGCCTTTCAGAAACATTATCTAAAAGTGACTTCAAAAAAAAGTGACTTCATTCACAGAAAAAACAATAGAATTTGAAAAATAGCCATGATTTTTCTTAGTTAGGAATGATTTCTACTGACAGCACCTTAAGTGGAGCTTAAATACTTATAATTAAAAGAAATTTTATATTGAATATTTTTATTAAGTATATATGCATTCCTCAATGTAATATATGTAATATATATATATATATGTGTATATATATATATATATATGTATATATATATATACACATATATATATATATATGAATAAGCACTTGTCTTTGACCTGAAGTATTCTGGAGTTTTCACATTTTAGACCACTATCCCATTCTGGTTCAGGAAGAAAAAAATCATCAATAGTTTGTTTCAATCATGAAACTTTCATCATAACAGTGCTTCTTCTTCTCATAGGTATTATAGGTTTATAATATTTTGTAGTAAATGATTATTGTAATCTAATATTCGATAAACCCCAAAATCTGAGCTTTTCAAACAAAAACTCAATATTTGATTTTAAAAAACTGCTGGGAAACCTGGGAAATAGTATAGCTGCTAATAGGTATAGACCAACATTTTATAATGTCTCCCAAGATAATGTCAAAATGGGTGCATGCTTTATACATAACAGTTGATAACATAGACTGGGAGAACATAGACTAGTTTACTTGTTAGATTTATGGATAAAGGAAGAATTTAGGACCAAATGAGAGATAGAGAGCATTACAAAATGTAAAATGAATCCTTTTAATTATATAAAATTAAAAAGTTTTTGCACAAAGAAAAAACATAACCAAAATTAAAAGGAAGGCAGAAAATTGGGAATATTTTTCTAGCAAGTATCTTTGATAAAAGCATTATTTCTCAGATATGTAGAGAACTGAATCAAATTTATAAGAATACAAGTCATTCCTCTATTTAATAATTGGTGAGTTTGAACAGTTTTCAGACAACAAAATCAAAGCTATTAATAGTAACATGAAAAATACTCTAAATCAATACTGATTAGAAAAAATGCAAATTAAAACAACTCTGAGGTACCTATCAGATTGGCTAATATGACAGAAAAGGACAATGTTATATCTTGGAGGGCATGTGGGAAAACTGGGAAATTAAAGCACTTTCCATTCTGGAAAACAAAAGGCTATATACTGTGTATACGTTTTGATCCAGCAATACTACTGTTAGGTTTGTATCCTAAAGAGATAAAAAAGGGAAGTGGACCTATTTATACGAAAATATTTATAGCAGTTCCTTTTTTAAAATTTTATTTATTTAAGGCAACGGGATTAAGTGACTTGCCCAAGGTCATACAGCTAGGCAATTATTAAGTGTCTGAGGCCAGATTTGAATTTAGGTCTTCCAGATTCCAGGGCCGGTGCTCTATGGACTGCACCACCTAGCTGCCCTATCAGCTCCTTTTTTTGTGGGGTCAAAGCATTCAAAATTATGGGGATGTCCATCAGTTGGAGAATGACTGAATAAGTTGTGGTATATGGATGTAATCGAATACTATTGTTTTATAAGAAATGATGAGCAGACAGATTTCAGAAAAACCTGCACTTACATGAACTGATGCTGAGTGAAGAAGTTTTCAGAACCAGGAGAACAATGTACATAGTAACAGCAACACCATGTGATAATTATGATAGACTTAGCCCTTCTCAGTAATACAATGATCCATGACAATGCCAAAGGATTTAGGATGAAAGATACTATTCTACTGCAGAGAAAGATCTCATGCTCTCTGAATATAGACTAAAGCATACTACTTTTCTTCCCTTTCCCCTTCCTTCCATTCTCCCTCCCTGTTCGTTCTTTCTTTCTCCCCCTCTCTCCCTCCCTCCCTCCCTTCCTTCTTCCTTTCTCATTTCAGAGAAGGAAGAAAAGAAAGAATTTGGAACTCAAAAGTTAAAAAAAAGCAAATGTTAACAATTTTGTTTTCATATATAATTGGCAAAGAAATGAAATATTTTTTTAAAAATAATCAGGCAGATATTAAAACAAAGTAAGGAATAGCATTAGAACTTTTCTGTAGTGAAACAGGAGTTTTATTGTGAAAAGAGACCATTAAAACCTCAATTTAAGTCATCCAGTACACTTAAGATCTAGGCCTCACATTATGATCAGATTTTCAATTTAGGAAGTAGCCCTAAATTTCTATGGGTAGGCTGAGGCCTTTTACAATGATATCTAATTTAAAATTTAAAAGAGTACAAGAGAAAGGATGGAAATTCCCAATGAAGATTACATTGTATATAGGTCTGAGCTCTGCCTACAGTATCTTCATTATCTCTATTCCTTCTGATGTCTCTATTCTACTCTGTCAATCATCTAGTGCACAGGGATTTATAGAGGAACTCAGAAGCTACAAAATAAAAGATAACCTTTCCTACTTTATCAAACCTTTTCTTGAAGATGACATTTTTCAAATAAGCTATTTTTTAGTTTCAATTTACAGAAAGTTCCCCTTTTCAGATTAATTCTAGATATATATGATATTTAAAATATATTGAGACTAAAACTAAATGGTCATCAGATAAAGTGATTTACTGTCTGTAGTTCAAGGAAAATTTTATTTTTATTTGCAATCAGAAACAATTTAAGTTGGTCTGGTATGAAAAGTATTCTAAGGATTTTGTTGGTTCCTTGAGATATGTCTACTGCCTTCCAACTCGCCCAAATATATTTATTCAATCTATATTTCTAGCACTATCCATGAAACTTCTGACTTGGTTCTGGGAGATTTTGATTCTGCTTCATTAACTTAGTGGCATTTCAATAAAATTACCAATAATAATAATAAAATCTTTATGAATTTCATAAATAATTAATGATAAGTCTTGGCCTATTTAATTAAAAAGTCTGGAGTCCAGAGAATCTTCCTTTTCCATTTTCTAAGAGGGATCAAATAGAACTTGGCCATGATATGAAGATGTAAGACCATAATGGTCAGGTTCTCTTTCCAAATTCAAATCTGGTCATTGTTAGCAGGAAAGTGGTAAAGGGAAAGCTCTTCAGAAAGAGACCCATGAGAAATGGAAATGAATGGTCCATTTCAATGGACCATTCATTTTGAACAGGATCCAGGTCACTGACTTGGCACAAACCAAATTTTTGTCTTCAACTCAGTTACTAATGAACATACTGATTGCCCTCAAAAGGAAATTGGCAGCTGTGTGCTAGGCTCCACTGAGAAACTTATACTTTTAGGTAATCAAGCCATAGTACTCTGCCCTCAATGAAGCATCCAGATAGGCCTCCAAGGAAAGACCTAAGTGGAACATTTTGAATAGGAACACAGTCATGAAAACAAGAAGAACCACTTCTCAGAATTTGAGACTATTATCTGAAGTGAGGGGCAGGATTGGCTTTAATTGTGGCCCGAATTCTTGTCTCTGGGTACATAGTTTTAAGGAAGTATTAATAAGAATATGGTTTTTAGTTTTCCAGTAATCGAGGCTCTGTTAGAAGGGAAGTTAGATATTTTTCTAATCTGGTTCTGTGGTGAGTGGAAGAATTTCAGGGGTTCATGAACATGAATGGCAAACAATATCACTTATTTCAAAATAATAGAGTTGGGTTTTTTAGGGTTTTTTCTGCAAGACAATGGGGTTAAATGGCTTGCCCAAGGCCACACAGCTAGGTAATTATTAAGTGTCTGAGGCCAGATTTGAACTCAGGTGGTCCAGACTTCAGAGCCGGTGCTCTATCCACTGTGCCACCTAGCTGCCCCAAAATAATAGATTTTTGTAAATTATTTTATGCCTTTTATTAAAAAAACCCCACTATGTGTGCAAATTGTGCATTTAACACATGTCTATAACTAATATATACTTACACTATTGTATTGAAAAGTATAAACAGACTTTGCTTTCTCTCCAAGGGTTCTCTGACACATACAAAAACTTAAAAAGTCATTATTTAGTTTCATGCCTTTCTGCACTGAGAGGAGTAATTTGGAATAAAAGACCTCTTATATGAGACCATCATCCTAGTATGGCGTTAATATAGCATAGGGGAAAAATGCTAGGGAAAGTTACTCATTCATAAATGAGTTTTATGGTCCTTGAACCCGTGGTTCAAATTGAATTTCATTATTATTTTTAGTACTCATTATTTGTTAAATTGAAAAATGTTCCGAGCACTGAACATGATACATAGCTAATCTGGGAATATTTTATAATCTAAAAATGACAGGGAACATATACTTACACAAAAAGGTTCGAAATTTGGCGTCTCTTGGATGGATGTACTTGGAAGATGTACTTGTTCAAAGTCATATGAATATGTAAACTACAACAAGTGATTGGCACAGGGAGCACTGAGCATCTTAGTCTGTATCTGCTCTTTGCCTTGAATAATTATTATCTTTTATTTTTCCCATTGGTTTCATTCTCGTATTGCTAAGATAATTTTTTAAAAAAGTGATAGGAATAATGTTAATATCAAATGTAATATTAACTTCTTTGTCAAAAGGTCATGTTGATGGTAAGAACACTTCTGTTCTTGAGCAATTCTAACAATGTCAGAGTTCTAGTATTGTCCTTTGATTCCTGCTCTTGACACCTTTATTACTTTATCCTGTAAACAAAACCAGCTTGAACCAGAGCAGCCTTAAGTGTTAGTGTGCTTGTGTCCCTCAGTGGGATTTATGGCAAGTTAGAGCACGAAGAGTTAAAAGACAGAATGAAATAGGATTGAAGTCTCATGACCAGGCTTGGCTATCTAATGTGACATCCTACCTCTTTCCTCATAAAAGTGTAACCCTCCCACCTTTTTTTTTGGTAAATTTCCAGACTCTAAAACATTCCATTTGCCACCCCATTATCTTTTTCTTTTTTTTTTTAGGTTTTTGCAAGGCAAATGGGGTTAAGTGGCTTGCCCTAGGTCACACAGCTAGATAATTATTAAGTGTCTCAGGATGGATTTGAACTCAGGTCTTCCTGATTATAGGGCTGGTGCTCTATCCGCTGTGCCACCTAGCTGCCCCCATCCTAGTACCTTGATTAAAGACTCCTTAATCCTCCAATTATGGGTTTGACTTATTTAAGGTTCTGGGCGAATGATTTAAATTTTCATCTCTGTCCTAAAAATCTTTGTATCTGGTGTAGTATATCTGTGTGGGGTTCTTATTAACATACATCTGCATATAGAAGTATGCAGGGGCTAACTGGCATTATAGTTATTTTGACCTATAATTTAGGGCAGAATGGAAAAATTAGAGGGAGTGGGTAGGAGAAAAGAGGTAGAATACATTTCTCATAAAGCATAATTTCCCTTTTTTTGGTTCATTTGGCCATATTCTATTTAGATAATAACATGAAATGCCCCGTAGGCCTAGTTATTTCCTTAGAGTTTTTATTTAGTTGAGAAAGAAGAGACATATTCTTGGTCTCTCCTGAACATCATTTATTGCTCTAGGAATTAATGGAGGATTAATAGGACCCAATACCTACAATAGGATTAAAGTTCCCTTCCATAGAGTATAAGCTCCTTGAGGGTAGAGATTTATTTTAGTCATTGAAACTTCTTGGCAACACAGTAAGCAATAAAATATTCACTGAATTTTAAAATCCTTCTAATAAAAGCTTTCATTAGCAAAATGTGTTTAAATCCCTGATTACTATAAAGCAAAGTAAGCAATACCACAGTAGGTAGCTGATCATCACAGGAACAGAGCAATTTTTCAATATGTTCCATTATCCTTTTTCTAAAAAATAAATCCTTACATATTTCTTCATGGGTTTTTGAATTCTATATGCTTATTTTATAATACTGCATTTTCCTGTCCTTTTAAAAACATCTATTTGTATGCATTTATTCTGTTTTTATTCTGTTTCATCTATTGTTTTATCAGGCAGTTTCAATATTCAGATTCTCCATAAGCCTTTTTCCCCTTACTCAGGAACTGGAGTCTGTAATAATAGCAATCAAGGCAGTTCATTCTGACAAATGTGTGTCAGAAAGGGCCTGCTGTGACTTTGAAATATTGAAAGTGACTGATAACATAATGTGTGCAGCAGAATAAATGCATACAAATGGAAGTTTTAGCTGAGCAGTCAAAGTCCAAACTAAATACAGTGTCAGAGCCCAGCCTTCAAAGCACTTCATGGCAGTGGTTACAATGGCAAATTATTGAATGTATGCGACAAAGTGTTTCAGTATCCAAGAGAAGGAGGGAGAAGAGTTTGGCATTTCTACATCATCCCTTTCCTTGCTTGGACTTGAGCAGAAAACAGAGATGAAGTAATGTCCCCTTGCAAACTTTCTGATGTGGAAAATCATTCAGAATTTATGAAGAAAAAGGATCAGAACAGAGATAGAGATCTAGGAAATGCAAAGGTGTGAGACTGGAGGTTTCACCAATAGGACAGACTACCAAAAAGGAAAAAATAAGGTCAGTTAATAAAAGACCTTATAGATCTGGACTACAAGAAGCCCATGTAATTATGGAACCTTTTCAAAGAATGTGAGAGGATCCAATTTGGCAATTTGATAAAACTTTCGCTTTCTTTTACTTTTTTAAAGCTGACTTTTGAGATGGAGTATTTTTTTTAATGGATAATAAAAATACTCCTCCTCCTGACCTTTTAATATTTTAACAGAGAACAAATGACAAGTATAGGCTTTTTCTATAGGTGATGTATTGACTTTTTTTCATTTTTGGCTTACTTATCCTCTTATAAGTAAAATCAGAGAGTTAAATTTCATATTGTTTTCAGTGGGGAATCACCCTCATTCAGGGGCCTTAAGTAACTAAGTGGATAGAGCACTTGGTCTAGAATCAGGAAGGCTTGAGTTCAAATCCAGTCTCAACTATTTCCCAGTGTATAATCTCTGCCTCAATTGCCTCTACTTTAAAATAGGGGATAATAACATCAGCTACTACCCAGAGTTGTTATGAGGACTAACTGAAATGGTTTACAAATATAAACCAGTCAGCATGCTTTGAGTTAGTAAAGATAATAAATGTTTATTCCCTTTCCTTTCCCATCCAAGTGAAAATCAGTTCCTTTTTTCAATAAAATTGGATTCCTGAGAGAAAAGGATGGACAGATCAATCAAAAGAGTCGAAAATAAATCAAACTATTTCTTTTGATAACTCTATTCAAGCTAGTCATTTATTCTTCCTGGGGGATGTCATGGCTAGAACTATGGTTAAGTAGTTTGGTGAATTATCTATTGGCAATGTTCACACCTAACAAAACAGAGTGCTTCTGGGCATTGTCACACATCCAGTATGCTGTGGAGAGTGCTTCAATCCATGTTCTTTTCAGAAGTGAGAATGAATTTCATGTTTGTGAAGGTCAGAGTTCAGCAGTATGAGCTAGAGATTTGATGGTGTTGGCAGTTGCCTTAGGAGCCAACCCAATATATATTAACCAATAAAAACCCAACTTGTTCCTCTGCCATTATAATTGTGCTTATCTGTTAAAAACCAAAAACCTCTTTGAAAAGCATGGCAAAGAGAGTTTGTCTCTTAATTTAGTCATGGATTCAGATTAAAGACTCTTCATCCTTTATTCTTTGGCTTTGCAGAGTTTTATCTTTATTTCATTTCAAATATATATTTTAGGATTGACATTTCTTTTCTCTTCTGTTTTTGTTTTCGTTTTAGGTTTTTGCAAGGCAAATGGGGTTAAGTGGCTTGCCCAAGGCCACACAGCTAGGTAATGATTAAGTGTGTAAGACTGGATTTGAACCCAGGTACTCCTGATTCCAGGGCCTATGCTTTAACCACTGCGCCACCTAGCCGCCCCAGACATTTTTTTCTTTTAATCAATTCATAATACCTAAAAATTCTATCTTAATCATTTGCTTCCATCTCTGAACTCCACAGACTATAGTTTTTCTTATCAACATGTCATTAGTGTCTCTTTGTCAAGCTATTTATAAGAACAGAACTGCAATTTCTCCGAACTGTTTTCAGAGGCTAGGAATTTTGGTGGAATTCCATATTTCACATTCCACCAAAAATTCAACAATTCATCTTGACTTTGACCTGAAAGGCATGACTTCAGGTCTTACCCCCTTCCCTCAAACACTAGTTATTATGTGATCTGATAAGGAGAATTTAGGAGGCCATTACTGGAAGGACTAGATGCAGCAACCATTTCTTTTTTTTCTTGTTATCTAAATCTGAGGTCTCAAACATATAGACTGAATGTTACATCTGAGAGGGACTTGAGAGTTAACTTGAACTCAGATTTTGCTCTGAAACCTAACGGTTCTCTAACCCATGACAAATCGGGTATTCCTTACGCCTCTGTCCAATCTCAAAGGCTTAATTACAAAGTACTGTTTTGCACTGATGGAAGGAATGTTCCATAATTCCCATCTCTATCCTATACTTTCTGCAGTATAGACAACATTCTTATTTATTGTCCACCAAAACTTTCTTCCCTACCCATGGGATGCTTTCTGCCAGTGAAGGCAGAAAGATGGTGTCATAGATGGTGTTCTGGACCTTGACTCAGGAAGGACTCAGTTCAAAATCTGCTTTAGGTGACTATTTGTTCAACCCCAGGGAAATCACTTAACCAGTTTTTAACAGGCACTTTATTATGATTTTGTTAAGATTGATTTCTTACCTGAATGGAATTTTGTATTTCTTTTTTTAGGTTTTTGCAAGGCAGTGGAATTAAGTGACTTGCCCATGGTCACACAGCTAGGTAATTATTAAGTGTCTGAGTTAAGATTTGAACTCAGGTCTTCCTGACTCCAGGGCCAGCGCTCTATCCACTGTGTCATGTAGCTGCCCCTGAAATTTTGTATTTTAAGACTGATTAGCAAGGGATGGAACAACTAATGAGATACACCAAAAATATGGCTTCTAGGCAAAAATAGTAAAACAAATAGATTATATAAAACATATATATCATGTTGTTTATAAAAAATAGAATATACTGAAACTTGGTTTTCCACTTCTTTCCTTAAACATTGCAGTAGATTGTTGAAAGTAACTTATTGAAATAGGTTTCAATTTTATAATTAAAATTTTTCTTTAGTAAGCAGAAATCTATTTTCTCTTCCTTACACAAATTTCTTGTTATTTATATCTATATCCATATCTATATGTGAATCCATGTCCATGTAGTCAGGCAGAATAAATTCTCTCATTGCATATTCAAAAAATATATATTTCATTCTGGGTCCTGTATTGCTCATCATGTTTAAATTTTGTTTCATTGGGATCAAGGATGGTCACTGATTATAATATACATTATTATAATTATAATTTAAAATTGTTTGCCATCATGCAGAATTGTTATTATTGTATAAAATGCTTCTCTGGATTTGCTACTTCCATTTTTAATCATTTTATAAAATGTTTCAAAATTGTTTCTTTTTACAATATTGATGTTTTAATAAAAGTGTTTATCTGATTCTACTTACTTCACTCAGCTAATTCAACGAAGTTTTTATGATTTAAAAGTGGCATTAACAAGGAAAAAACAATTAGAATTTTTTACTATCATCATCATCATCATCATCATCATCATCATCATCATCATCATGTGCCAGGTGAGGCAGCTAGATAGTTCAGTGATAGAGTGCTGGGCCTGGAGTCAGGAAGACCTCAGTTCAAATCTGAACCTAGATACTTGGTACCTGTCATTAGTACCCTGCTTGCCTCAATTTCTTGTCTCTAAAAAACAAGCTGGATAAGGAAATGACAAACAACTCTGATATCTTTGTCAAGTAAAACTCTAAATGGGGTCTTGAAGAATTGGACTTGAATAAAAAATGACTGAATAATTAATTTTTTCTTTGTTGTTGACTTCCCTTGTCTCAGTATGTAATATATTTGGATGTCAAGACAGGGCATTGTGAAGGACATAGTTATGTGATGTCTTTAGAAGTCTAAGTCTGGGGGTGGCTAGGTGGCGCAGTGGATAGAGCACCGGCCCTGGAGTCAGAAGTACCTGAGGTCAAATCCGACCTCAGTCACTTAATAATTACCTAGCTGTGTGGCCTTGGGCAAGCCACTTAACCCCACTGCCTTGCAAAAACCTAAAAAAAAAAAAGTCAAAGTCTGAGAGGATTAGAGATTCTCAGGTAACCATGAGCTTCATTAGGAGAGGCAGTAGTCCAGTGGAGCTTTGTTGCCTTTTTGGGAAAATTAATTCTTATTGTTAACCCTTTGAAATCATCTATTTCTATATTTCACAAAGCTCAATGGTATTGCATTATACTCAAATGCTAGAATTGGTTCAAACAGTCCTCAATTGATGGGCATCCCTTAGTTTTCAGATTTTTCCTACTGCAAAAAAAAAAAAACTACCACATACATATTTTTTATATATAGTAGACTTTTGGAGTAGACCTAATAGTACTATAACTGGATCAAAAAATGTTAACTGTTAAGGAACTTTTTGTTTATAATTCTAAGTTGCTTTACAGGTACACCAATCATAGGTTCATCTACAATGCGCCAATGCCTTTCTACAATTCTTGCAATATTTTTCATTTTTCTTTGCTAATCTGAAGGGGTTAAGATGAAATCTCAAAATTGCTTTAATTTGTATTTTTAACTATTAGTGTTTAGGAGAATTTTTAAAAAATATGGTTATATATAGACAGAGTTTTTTTTTTCTTGAGAACTGCCTGTTTATAAACTTAAACCATCTAACATTTGGGTAATGGCTCTTATTTTTTATTTTTTTAGGTTTTTGCAAGGCAAATGGGGTTAAGTGGCATGCCCAAGGCCACACAGCTAGGTAATTGTTAAGTGACTGAGGCCGGATTTGAACTCAGATACTCCTGACTCCAGAGCCGGTGCTGTATCCACTGAGGATGACTCTTATTCTTAAAAACTTGAATCAACTATTTACATATCATGGAAATGAGAGCTTTATAGAAAAACCTGAGGCAAAAAGATATTTTTCTGGTTCTTTCCCTTTTAACCTTGGCATGATTGAATTGATTTGTATGGAAATTTTAATTTTATGTAATCAAACATGTATTTCTTCTTCTATGATCCTCTCTATTCCTTGTTTGGTCTTGTACTTTCCTTAATCTGATGTATAAATTTTATGAAATTTCTTTATATTTTTATCTAGTTGTAGTCTATGCAATTGTAGCTTATCTTGATTTGAAGTATTGGTTTACCTCTAATGTCTTTCACCCTGGTTTCCAAATTTCCCAATTTCAAGTTGAAAATTAATAATCTGATGATCATTCCTTATCTTTTTCCCCTTTCTGACCTTCTTCCTCAAGCTTCTAGTTCCTATCTTTTTCTAATTGAAAATCACATTGCCACCAGAAATATTTAGTACTTTGTGGGTACAACAAGGAGGAAATAGAATTTTGTTCTAGTTCTCAATGATACATCAAATTAGAAATCCTGAAAATCAAAGAAGACTTTAATAAAATTGAAAGTAAGAAAACTATTGAAATAGCAAATTAAACTAAGAATTGGTTTTATGAAAAAAAAACAAAATAGATAAACCTTTGGCAAATTTGATTAAAACAAGAAAGAAGAAAACCAAGAAAACCACTAATTAAGAGGAAATTAAAGAAATAATTCAGAGATATTTTGCTTAACTATATGTCAATAAATCTTTTAATCTAAATGAAAAGGATGAATATTTGTAAAATTAAAAATTTCCCAGCTAAACAGAAGAGGAAATAAAAATACAAGTCATCAATGAACTCCCTAAGAATGGGCCAGATGGATTCCCAAGTGAATTCTACCAAAACATTTAAAGAAAAATTAATACCAATGTTATATAAACTATTTGAAAAAATAGGTAAAGAAGTCCTACCAAATTACCTTTATGACACAAATATGATGCTGATATCTAAACCAGGAAGAGCCAAAACTGAGACAGAAAATTATGGAACAATATAGACTGGGTCCAGTAACCAGATATATATCAGGAATATTGAGATGACCCTGGATGCAGTGGGAGACCTTGATCTTTTATTTTTTTTAATTTTTTTAGGTTTTTGCAAGGCAAATGGGGTTAAGTGGCTTGCCCAAGGCCACACAGCTAGGTAATTATTGAGCATCTGAGACCAGATTTGAACCCAGGTACTCCTGACTCTAGGGCCTGTACTTTATCCACTGCACCACTTAGCCACCCCACTTTGATCTTTTAAAGCTAGGTCTTTCCCAGATTATAGTTTGAGACAATGCCCACTCAGTGATTAGGATAAGATTAGATAAGAGAGGTTAAGAATGACCACTCCAAAAAAATGAAGCTGGGAAGGTATTTCAGAGTTCCTGACTAAAATAGAAATAATTGCTATTGACATTCACTCTGAACCCATCTGATGATGCTGATGCTTGAAATATTTCATTTTCAAAGAAGATCATGATATCAGGGCAGTGATACCATGACATGCACATGAATTGGATTTGAGGAAGGTGAGGCTGTGTAAAGTCACCAGCTTCACTTTCTCCTCCAGAGCCATCTGGATTCAGTGGCCAGATATGAATCAGGATGATGGGGAGACAGCCCTGGATTTGGAGCAATCGGGGTTAAGTGACCTGCCCAAAGTCATACAACTAGTGTCAAATATCTGAGGTCAAATTTGAACTCAGGTCTTCCTGACTCCAGGGCAGTGCTCTATTCATTGTGTCACCTAGCTATCCCTTAGCTGAAGTGATCAGAGCCCAAACAAGATCAAAGGGAGTTTAGCCTGAGATCACCAGTCAAGGAGAGCCAGAGTGACTTTAAATCACTAGGCTTTTAGAGCAGTAAGGGAGGAAAGAAAGGAAAAGAAAAAAAGGATAAATAACAACCCCTGCAAGAAACAGGAGCAGTCCTACTGATGGCATATTGGGTTTCTCTCTCTCTCTCTCTCTCTCTCTCCCTCCCTCCCTCCCTTCCTTCCTCTATACCTTGCTCCATCTCCTCTCTCCCTTTCTCCTCTTCTCTCTTCCCCTCTTTCTCTCTCTTCTTTTCTTTCTTCCCATACTTATGGATGCTCTGCTTAAAACAATATCAACAACAAAAATGGAATAGAGATTTGATAAATTTTTAAGGGGATGTGGAAAAACTGGGACATTAGTGTGCTGTTGGTAGAGTTGTGAACTGATCTAACTATTCTGGAGAGCAAACTGTGCATACTCTTTGATCCAGCAATATCACTACAAGGTATGTAACCCAAAGAAATTGCAAAAAAAAGGGGAAAAGCCATACATTCACAAAAATATTTATAGCAGCTATTTTTGTGGTGACAAACTGGAAATTTAGAGGATGCCCATTAATTGGTGAATGACTGAACAAGTTGTGGTACATGAATGTAATGGAATAGTATTGCTCTATAAAAATGATGAGCATATAGATTTCAGAAAAAACCTACATGAACTGAAGTTGGGAGCAGAACCTAGAGAGCATGTAATAATAACATTGTATGATGATCAACCATGATAAACTTAACCCCTGTCAGCAACACAGTGATCAAAGACAATTTTAAAATCCCTGCAATGGAAAAGATCGTTCATATCCAGAGAAAGAACTAAGGAATCTGAAAGCAAAGAACATTATTTTCACTTTTTCACAACATGACTAATATGGAAAGAATAAGTGTAGCTTGACTGTACATGTGGAATCTATGCCATCCTAAGATTGGGGGAAAGGAGGGTGGCAGTGAGAAAGCTTTAAAATCGAATGCTGAATATTATCTTTACAAATAATTGGGAAAATAATAAATATTTAAAAAAATAAAAAATAATTTGAATTTATGAGGAAAAAGTGAATGTCATGGGAATATCCATCACACAAAATTCAAAAGAAGCTATGCACATGTTCCATAGTTTCATTTTAGCATATTTTGACAGACTTTACAAACTTTCTCTCTTTTTTCCAGTAATATCACAAAAGATTAAAGCCTCAAGAGTTACAGATTCTTCTTACCAGGAATCACACTACAGTTTATATCTGCTGCATCCTGCAAAGTTCTACAGAATAGCATAATATTTTGGAAACTCCTTTCACTAAATAGTACTAAATTCCATGTAGCTGACAGAGATCATGCTGAATACAAAGCTATCTTTTGGTAGAAAAGAAAAGGGATATTTTTACCTGTATGGACTATTGGCAGCACTAGATGGATTTATACAAGTCTGAAAAGAGTGGATAGGGCTACAAAAAGGATCCATTATTAAAAATTCTTAAAAGGGATTTCAAAACTAAAATTTATATCTTAAAATTACTCATATCTTAAATAAGTAGTAGAGGAAAATATTTTAGATTGTGGTAACAATTTCTATTTAAGATGCTCAAATAGTTACCTTCACTTCTGAATACTATTGAAAATCTGTCTTTTTCAGTATTCAGTGGCTTGCAGAAGCTTCTGTTTTTGTAGTATGGCTACAAAAGGCTTTCAAAGGATAGTTTTCTTTTAAAGCTTTCAGTGTGTTACTCTTTATATTTTAATCAATGAAATCAGTAAAAATCTTATTTGAAGTATTAAAAAAATGTGCTCTTTCAACAGAGTTGTATTTCATATTAGTTTCTGCTCTTTTTTACTTGCACTGAAGGTCAAAAGCATTTTTAGATTGTAAACTGAACAGAAGATTAAACTAACCTGAGGGAGAAATTTTTTTGGGGGGGAGGGAAATTTCGGGTTTTTAGCCTGATATTTATTCAGGAAGTAAGGGACTTCCTTGTTTTGCCAAGTACTGCATTAGATCATTAGATAGTGTATATCAACTAAGTTTAAAAGGTATGATCTTGCTGGCAAAGGAGGTTAAGCATTAATGAATGACCTGAAAACATTAAAAAAATATTATTTATGAAAAATTCCCATGTATACCTATGTATTTGTGGATAAATTCACATAGTATGGATCGCCTAAATTTTTCCATCTCTTCCCATTTGGAGGGTGGAAAATAGATAATTTTTCTTCCTTTAGCAATTTATCAGGAATGGGTGAAGGTGTAAAAGGATAACTACTCTATTTGGAGGCTGCAAGTGAAAGAAGAAATACTTAAGGCTGCTTGCATGAGTTCTCATGCTCCAGTCAAGTCTTTGTATATGGAGTGCTAGAGGCTTGATTTGTTATTTAAAAAAATCACTTCAATGACCATCTACCTTTGATTGAAGTTGTAATGTAGCTTGGACATGGAGACTTCCAATGGGGAGGAATCTATCACTACTAAGGCAGCCCATTCCATTCTGGGGGTAGTTCTTTTAGGAAAAATTTCTTGATATCAATCTTAAATTTGCCTTCTTTCAACTTCCACCTAATACTTTGGTTTCTGCCCTTGAGGGCCAAATACAAGAGTACTAATCACTCTTCCACATGACAACTATATCATTCTTCTTTCTCTTGCTTCCTTCCCCCTCGCCCCTGTCTTCTCTCAGGTTAAATAAACTCAATTTCTTCAAATGCTACTCATGTGATATGGATTTAAGGTCTGTCACTATTCTGCTGTCCTCACTCCAGTCAATGTGCTTCCTAAATAATGGCACTAAAAACCGAGCACAACATTTTAGATTTTTCTGAGCTCACTACAGCCAAGGTCACACAACTAGTGTCGTGTCTCAGGTTGGATTTGAATTCCTGTCCTCTTGACTCCTCTCACTACAGACCATAATTGAATTATCTTTTTTAAAACTACCAAATCCCAATCCTCTTTTTCAGATGAATTGCTGAGAATAAATAAAAAAATTCGAAAACCTTTCATTGCTTAGTGACAAAAGCCTTGATAACTATGATACTATAAGTCAAAGTTTTGTGAAATTAATGTCTGAACTATCATAAACAATTCTCTGGGGAGTCATGCCCCTCCTACTTTATTTTGTACTTTTAGAGTTGATTTTTGTTGAAGCCAATTATAAAACTATATTTATCTCTTTTGAATTTAATCTTATTTAACTCTCTAGTTCAAGAGAGTTCAAGTTCAATATTTTTTGACCTTATGGATCTTTTGGGGAAAACTGGTGAAGTCTATGGATCCCTTTTCAGAATGATTTTTAAATGCATAAAATAAAATACATAAGATCACAATAATAGTTATTGAAATATGGTTATCAGATTAAAAAATTTCTGAACCCTAGGTTAAACATCTCTGCTCTAGACTGTCAAAATCCTTTGAAAACTAATTCTGCCATCCTTTATGGTAACTATCATCCCAGTTCTGTGGCCTTTAAAAATTGATGAGGTCATCTGCACCGTTAATTAAAGTCACTGATTAAAATACTAAGAAATACACAATTAAATACGGATTGCCAGAGGACTAACTTTGAACTTGGGCAAGATAATGTTGGACCCATCAATGGTTACTTTTTGAGTCTGGTTATTTCATTAGTTCTGATTATCCTAGAACTCACTTGCATATGTCTTTTTGTCCTCCATTCTTGAAGAAGACTATGACATCAAGGAGATGGTGCTATGACAAGCATGTGAATTGGATTTGAGTGAGGGGGTTTTATGCTAAGTCACCAGCCTCACTTTCTCCTCTGGAACCATCTAGTCTAGTGGCCTAGAATGAATCAGGATGACTGGAGATGACCCTGGATGCGAGGCAATCAGGGTTAAGTGACTTGCCCAAGATCACACAGCTAGTGTTATATCTGAGGCTGGATTTGAATTTCTGTTCTCTGGACTCCAAGGCCAGTGCTCTATTCACTGTGCCACTTGCATACGAACTTAGATAACTAGTTCCATTGAACCAATCCATTGGTTAATTTATCTTGAAAAGATCTTGCAGTTAGACAATGAATTGCTTCAGAATTGATTAAGATGATTTATCTATAGCTCTAAGAGACCTCAGAGGCCCCCTTTTTTTTGCAAATATGGAAAACGAGGCTCATGATTTGCTCATAGTCACATAGATAGTGTCAGAGGTGGGATTTGAATCCACATCCTCTGACTCTAGCATCAATGCTCTTTGTTGAATATGCTGAATATAAGGGAAAGAATGTCTCATATTCCATTTGAGGAACTTGCTTTTTAATAATCCCAAGCATCTACCTGAATCAAAAGATCTTTTTCATAACAATATTCTTCTGGTTATGCTATATTATAAAGAATTGTCTTGGTCTCTGAAAAACTAAAATTTCAAGACAACCAAAATGCATTTAGATCTATAAGTGTTAGGATTATAAATAGGTCCATCCCACTGCTATGGTGGAATTGTGAACCTGAAATAAGATGAAAAAGATAGATTAGCAGAAAGAGAGGAGAAATTGCTAGCGATGTATAGGGATTATCACTGGCCAGTTTATGTACTTTTTCAGACTCTAAAGGGAAAGAGAGAAAGATTCCGGAGTTGCCTGGAAGGAATTATGAGAGGTCATAGGCCAAAATCTTAGTCATATAGGTAAGGTGGGATGGGTTACAGTCTATCTCAAGGAGTGGCCACAAATTTATCCAACAAATATTTATTAAGGGCCTACAATGTGTTGGGAATTGGATCAGGGGCCAGGGATAGAAAGACAGTTTTTGCCCTCTGTGCACAGAATATCTTTCATTCCTTTTTTAAAGAGCAAAGAATGAATATGAATATTTCACAAAAAATGCTGCTACGTTATTTCCTTCATTCTCCATTTTATTTCTTGTATTTCTTAGGTTTGCTATGAGAACTAGACATCTGAATGGTTTAAAGGAAATATCTCTGAGATTTTGAGGTCTCATAATTTTGTTCCTGAGGACCAGGAAAAGAAACATGATCTTGATATTGTAGTAGAGGGGTTCCTTTTTAAAACACTAAAACATTATATGTTTGATCATTTTTTTACGGTATTCTTTAGGAAAACTAGGAAACATTTAACCTACATTAAAGATAAGGTTCCACTTAAAAATAATTGCCTTTATGAGGATTTGCTTGTGATCTCCATATTTAAAGCTAATGTCCATTCTGAGATTATTTGTCATTTATTTTGTACACACTTATCTCTCCTGCTCTAATGGAGTAGTGGTGGTGGCTGTGGGAGGAGGGCAAATGCCTATTAGTTTGATCATTAGTCAAAGGGTATGAAAAATTTAGCAACTTTTCTCTCATAATTCTAAATCAGTTCCATCAAAAATATATTCATGTGTCTGTTTTTCAATTCCTTGAATACTGTCTATTACTCTTTTATCATTTTTTCAATTTAATGAGAGTAAATTTCAATTTTTCCTATTATTAATGATATGAATAATTTATTATTTCCTTGTGATTGTCTAATTTCTCAGAACTTCTCATATCTTTAATTCAGTATTATTATCTAAGGAGGAACTTTTCTGCTGAACTGACTCCTCTTTATTTCCCCTGCACTTATTTTGACTCATCATCATAATCTTAATATTCAAAAGCTGCTTCAGATAATTAATTTGGTTCCCAGAGCCCCTGATATAGAAAGTGAGGAGGGGGTGTACCTCGAGTGGATAATTGAGATTGATTATGGCTGCAAATACATTATAGTCAGTTTCCCATGAGTTCTGTTAAAGTGAAACAGTTCATCCAGCTTGCCTACCTGTGGGAAAGATAATCAAATCCAATTTCTGGATCTGCAAATTGAGATCCAGATTATGGAAGAGAGAGATGGAATTCAGCATGTATCTATTGTCACATAGTAAATGTTTGCTGAACTGCTCTGCAAAAATGGTGAAAATTCATTTTTCTCCTTAGATTTATGGAAAAATGAATATGAAATGAGAAAAGGAAATAACAAGCCAATGGTTTGTACTAGGTGAAGTGGCAGGCAGGGAATGAAGGGAGCAGAAAGAAACTAAATGGGGCATCAGTGAGTAAAGGTGTAAACCAAATAGAGTTCATCCCTATTGTTCTTTTACCTTCCTCCCATCTTTCATCATCCTTTGGATGCTTGTTTCTAGACAATCGTTATTCCTATTTTATTCCTAAGATCCATTTAATTTTCCATTTCTGTTAGACTTTTATCTATTTTTGACTCAGATTTCCCTGTACCTCCACAAATTTTGATCATTCTGAATCTATTCCTTTAGAACTCTGCTGCCCGTTCTTTGAACTAAATCCTTGAATAAATGTTGATAAGCCTAATATGTTTTCTAAGTCTTAAAATAATTTGGGGCATTTCAGAGATAGAAATAGAACAGTTTGGTGGAGAGGAGTCTTCATGGTTTCTCAAATCACAGTCAAATAGTCACAGATTAACAGATAGAAACCTCTGCTTTGATTTTGGGAAGATGTTGATTCCAGGAATACTGATCACCATGTTGAAGGGCACAACAGAACTCTGAATAAACTTAGATTCTATTTGTGCACTGGATGTTATCTGTTAGAAATACCTCAGAAATTGCTTAGGAAAGTCAAGCTAAAAGGAAAAATTCATGTTAATTGGCTTGCAGAATACAGCAATATAGATCATTGAGGGACAATAGAAGAATGCTCCATTTTATGAGGAAGGCCTAAGGGATTTGGGGTAGACAGATTGAAGGACAACAATTTCAAGAAGTAAAGAAATGTCTCTAAAACAAAACATTATTGTAATAAAAGAGGCTTTTAAAAACTAAAATGGGGGCGGCTAGGTGGCGCAGTGAATAGAGCACTGGCCTTGGAGTCAGGAGTACCTGGGTTCAAACCTGACCTCAGACACTTAATAATTATGTAGCCGTGTGACCTTGGGCAAGTCAATTAAACCCATTGCCTTGGAAAAAAAAGTCTAAAAAAAAAAGAAAAAATATTGTGAGACTGATCAATTTTCTTTTGAATTTTTAAAATCCTGAACTTTACAAATATCAAATAAAAGGAGCATTTCTGAATGTAAATTATAACAGGGAAAAACCTATGAATCTCTGTTTTGTACAGTTTTTTCCATTTTTAACTGTATTATAAATTCAGTAAATTTCAAAACTGCCCTATTTTTCTGTGTTTTTTAATTGGTCTTCTTTTTATTTTCTTCTGTGCATTAAATGATAACACTTTAATGACTTTCCCCCATTTTCTCTTCTTTTTTTAAATACTATTACTAGCTTGCTTCTGCTCTTTCTCAACACCCTATACCCATTTAAAAAAAAAAGAAAAAGAAAACCTTAAATACACATAGTCAAGCAAAACAAATCAAGGCTTTGGCCATGCCCACAAATATATGTCTCATTCTACACCTTAAATTCATTACCCATTAGATAGATAGCATGCTTCCCTATTAGTCTTCTGGAGCTGAGGTTGATCATTGCAATTATCAAAGTTTTTTCAATTTTTTTTTTTTTACAATTTTGACATTACTGCATAAATTGTTTTCTAGGTTCTTCTCACTGCACTCTGAATTAGTTCATATTAGTCTTTCTAGTTTTCTCTGAAAGTATCCCTTTAGTAATTTCTTATAATACAGTAGTATTCCATTACATTTGTATACCATAATTTGTTCAGTCATTCTCCAATTAATGAACACCCCTTTCATTTCTAGTAGTTTAGCATGGCTTAAAAGAGCTAGTAAAAACTTTTCTTTTCTTTCTTAGTTGATTTCTGTGATATGGACCAAATTGTAGTATAACTAGGTCAAAAAAACGAACCATTTAGTGACTTTTTAATGCACTTCCAAATTGCTTTCCAGAATAACTAGATCAATTCAGTACTCCAACCACGTATTAATGTACCCATTTTCCTATGTTCCCTGCAACAATTTTCATTTTCCAGGTCTCAGACACTTAATAATTACCTAGCTGTGTGGCCTTGGTCAAGCCCCTTAACCCCATTTGCCTTGCAAAAACCTAAAAAAAAAATGTTCATTTTCCTTGTTTGCTCTTTTTTGACAATCTCATGGATGTGATGTGGCACCTCAGAGATATTTTAAATAATTTTGATGAACTCATATTAGTGATTTAAAACATATACTCATATGGCTATTGGCAGTTTGGACCTTTTCTTTTGAGAATTGCTTGATCATTTCTTTGACCATTTATCTATTAGGGAATAGCTTTTATTTTCAGTTTCTTATACAACTTGGATATCAGATCATTTATGCAAAAAGGTTTTTTGGTTTTAATTTTAACTGCATTGATTTTAATTTTATGTAAACTTGCCTATTTCATTAGCTATGGTTTTTCTATTATAAAAAGCTTATAGTTGTGAAAAGTTGTTTTTCTTTTTTCCTTGCTCTTCTAATTTATTCATGATGTAAGTTTTTATTCCAAGTCATGTATTTATTTTGAGTTTTGCAGGTCTAATCCTAATTTTTGCTTGTTATTTGATGAAAAGCAAGAAGTTGGGGCTTTGAATTAATTCTGCTTTTAAGGTCAGTCGTTGTTGTATGTGGCATACCTCATCCATTCCACTGATTGACTTTTTTATTTTTGTTTAGTACAAATTATTCTAATTATATTGCTTTGTAGGATAATTTGAAATCTGGCACTTCTTACACATTTTTAATCATTATTTAATCATTATTTCATTGAAATTCTTGATCTTTTGTTCCCCTCAATTAATTTTTTTGAGTTTCACCTAATATTGTACATGGATAAACTCCAAGTTCCCTATTACTTTTGATTATGTCCTAATTCTTCTATATGTTTTGGTAAGAATCTTATTAGTTTTCAAATTTTAAATGATTTTTCTAAGGATGGTTGTCTATATGAGAACAATCAGATTTTAATGATTTCATTTTTAGAGGTTGATATATTGACATGAACTACCTGTGTCTCTTTAGATTAGTCACTTTACTTGTTTTCAGCGTCTTTTCTATAAAATGAGGAGATAGGACTGGATGAGCTTTAAAGTTCCTCTAGCAATAATACTATCATACTTTTTTTCTTTTATTTCTTATTTTGGACTATTGTAACTTTCCCAAATTTCTCTTTCCAAAAAATACTTTCCTATTGTCATATTTGTGACATATATATTTTATAATCATAATCATCTTTCAGTTCTTCAGTAGTGTGTTTCATCAATTCTTTGAAACCAAGACTTGTATAATCACATTTATTCTAATTTGTTTAATGTGTTTTTCAATTTCATTATAGTAATCATTGTTTATATTGTTCTCCTGGTTCTATTTAGTTCACTCTGTATCAATTCATATGTTTTTCCATGTTTATTAAATCTCTAATATTTCATCATTTATATCGATGATATTTTATCATAGTCAAATATTTGTGAATTATGTGAATTTGTTTTGGCATTTTTTCCACCAAAAATGTTTTCCATATCCCCTCCAACATATAAAAATAATTTTTCACAACTTGATATGCATGAAACATTTTAATTTGAATTTTTCTTATTAAAAGTGATTTAGAGATTTTCAGATATGATTTTTAGCAATTTATATTTCTTATCCATTTATCCTTTTAGTCATATGTAATGGCTAGCCTAGGATGCTTTCATTTTTTTTCAATATGTGTTAATTCCACAAATAACAGATTTTTATAAGTTAATTTTGAAGAAAATGTTTTTCTTCACAAAATTGCTTCTTTCTCTTCTCCAACTGCACAATTTTATTTGTACAATAAATTTTTAACTTTTTGTAATTCAAATAGTCTATTTTTGTCTTATGATATCATTGTTTCTTCTAACCAAATAGTAAAATATATCTGATTCTTTTTCAATTTTATTATACCTTTTTAAAATTATGGTCATAGATTATTTGAAACTTTTTGAAGTACATGGTATAAGATATTAATTTAAATGGTTTTTGTGCAGTTACTTTCTGATTTTCACTTAATTTTTTTTTTCAAAAGCAAGTCCTTTGTTCAAGAGTCTATGGGAGTCTACAGAATATTACAGGATACTGTATTCTTTTATTTCTAAGTCTTTCTTATATAATAGGATTCACTGATCTAATTTTGCATTTGTTTTTAGGTAAAACAAAATAATTTTAATCCATATTGCCATAGGTTGAGATTTGGTATTAGGAGGTTTCCTTTATTTTTATTTTTCCACATTATTTTTGTTGAAATTTTGTCTTTAATAACTCCAAATAAATTTTACTATTATTTTATCAGGGTCTACAAACACTCATTTGGAAATCTGGCATAATATTAAACTTGCAAATTAATTTAGGAAATAATATAATTTTTATTTTGGCAAAAATCATGGATGATGATTAGTTTCATAATTATGTTTACTATATTACTGTGAAAATAGTTTTATAGTTGTATTTGTATAAAATCTAAGTGTCTTTCAAACATTTAATGCATTCACTTGTTATTTTGAATGAAATTCTCTTTCTATGACTTTGTGAATTTAAACAGTGAATTTTTTTGAAGTCTGATTGTTTTTGTTGATTTGTTTTGTGATCTTTACTAAAGCTACTAATCATATGATTAATATTTCCTTAATCTTCTAGAGTTTTCTAAGTAAACCACAATTATAAATAATAAATAAATTTGCCTCTCTTTTCCTTGTGCTTAGTTCTATATATTTTTTGGTTTTATCATTAAAGCTAATATTTCTGTTATATAGCAAATAATTGTGGTACCTCAAAGAGAGATATATAAAAATTTTAGAACAATTTTCCCCTAATCACCTTGGGAAACAGAACTAATCATGGTATTGTTGGGTCAAAGCGTATAGGCAGTTTACTCTCTAGGGACAATTCCCTTAAAATGAGTGGATCAGTTCATAGTTCTGCCAACAGTATTAGTTTAACAATTTTTCCATATTACCTCCAACATTTGTCATTTTCCTCTTCTATCATTTTAGTCAACCTGATAGGTGTGAGATGATACTTCAAAGTTGTTTTAATATCTATTTATATAATCAGTTTTGGAGCATTTTTATAAGACTATATATCATATCAATTTTTTCTTCAAAAAACTTCCTGTTCATATCCTCTGATTTGATATCCTTTGACTCCCTAATTTATCAGTTGAGAAATTACTCATATTCTTATAAATCTGACTTAATTACCAATATATTTGAGATATGAAACCTTTAACTGAGAGTATGTATAAAATCCCTTCCTTCCCTCCTCCGTGATTTTCTGCTTTCCTTCTAATCTTGACTATATTGGTTTTGACTATATTGAATGAATTCTTTCTTATTTTAAAACCTAAATTATTCATTTTGTATGTCACAGTGCTATCTCTTATTCATAAATTCTCCCATCCATAAATATAAGTAGTATATTCCATGTTTTTCTAATTTAGCTATGAACTCTCCCTTTATATCATTTTGACCTTATCTTAGTAAATGATGTAACATATTCCAGATGACTTTTGATCTAAAGGGTATAGTCCTATAGTTCTGGCTAGTATTCAAAACAGGACATTGACATTAGCATCCATTTATGGCTGTAGAATAAAGATGTGCTCAAAAGATTCATAAGAGTATTGAATAAATCTAAAAGCTCTGGACTTTGAGGAAAATTGGAAGTTCACCACTCTTACTTTTTTTTGACCCTGAGATCACCAATGCAGAAAGTATAATTCTTTATTGAAAGGCTTAAATGAACTGTAGTTGTGCTTTCAAACTATAGTTTAGGTGAATTAGACTCATGGAATTATATAATTTCAGAGTGATAATGGACCTTAACCATCATTTTCTTTCTAAATATGAGAAAACTGAAGGTTAGAAAAAAATTAGAAAAAAATTAAAGCCCAAGGTCAATTCACTTTGCAATTTTTTTTAGTGTGTATGCCCCTTCCTCTGACTCTGTCACTGCCAATTATAAAATATCTTCCTGATTGTTATTGAAAAAAAAATCACCTACTAGCCAAGGTTCTGGTAGTGAGTCTCTCTGATTCTTATCTAGCATGGTTCTTGGATGACAGGTACACCATCTATCACAAGGTCCATACTTGAAATATTTTTGGCTTGATAAATCATGCCATAGTGTGATCTTACTTACATTACTCAACAAGGCAATGGAGTAGGATTTCAAGGAATAAATATTATTTATTACCTATATGCAGATTCACATGCCTACTTGCTTTTGTAAAATCTTTAATAATTTATGCATGCATTGAGGGTATCTTTGATTGAAATAGAAAAAGGAAATATGCCAGTTAGTGGCACAGACCCTATTACTGTGGAAACTGAATTTAGTGGATTACTTCAGTGAGGGAGTTCTGAGTTGTAGAAAGAGTAAAATCTATTGAATATGCAAACTTAGACTAGCACCATTTTGAGAAGCTCCTGATATAGAAGTCCACCAGGTTCCTAAGGAGGGGTGAACTGACCAAGCTCAGAAAGAGAAATGATCAAAGTTTCCAAGTTGATCACCTGTGGGACTGGACCCATTAATGGCTATTGCTCTTTTTTTGTTAGGGAGACAGCCTCTCACATAATTTATGTGTAACCCTGGGCAACTCTTTTCATCTCTCTCATCCTTAGTTCATTCATGGCAGAAGAGATATATCCAACAGTATTATGCATTGAAAATACTGTGAGCTGATTTAACTGAGCAAAGATTCCTTCTGAGTTTATCCATGATGGTCTACCAGTCAAGCATCAGAAACAGTTTGAAGCTTCTTATTTTGTATTAGAAAGAGCAGGAAGGGATATCAATAGCAAACCTATGTCCCTTGGGTCTGCTTGTTTCACTGGTGCAAGTCCTGATGTTTCTGGGAAGAATGTTCCAACTTACTTTTAATCTAGTCTCCAAAGTTTCCAGGGTTCTACTTTTTCATTTGCATTCTCAACCATATAATCACTAGCAGCAATCTGCCTAATGTGCTCTTTGTCGTTGATGACTCCCTTGGAAACTCTATTGTGCTAGGACAAACAGTTTTCTGACATTGCCCCTCCACACAAAGCTTATTGCCCTGCCAACTTCCTTCCTTCCTTCCTTCCTTCCTTCCTTCCTTCCTTCCTTCCTTCCTTCCTTCCTTCCTTCCTTCCTTCCTTCATTCTTAAGGCTAACATTATTTAGTCTCCATTAACTTTTCCTTTTTCTTTGACTTGTACAAATGTGTTGACTTAAGTTTCTTTTGTTCATTTTCTTTGCCTTTCAAAGTCTTTGCCCAGTTCTTTTTTTTTTTCTAAACATGAAAGTTCAGGATTTTCTGCTACATAATTCTGCTAACACCCATTTTTCATTCTTGCAGGATGTATTACTCCTATATAGAAACCATGTTCTTTTGATTTTTGATATACATTGTATTTTTTGTACATTTATACATAATCCAGAATGAGCTTCTTTAGTTCATGATTTATGTTTTTTCCCCCTAGCTGTTCAAATGATTTCTTCTTTGATCTGAGAGCAGTGGATCCTAGCAAGTATATTTCTAGAAACATTATATATGGAATTCCATTCTGGTAGTATACTGTGGAGCTAATCAACATGCACAATGAAAATGATTTCAATACTTCTGAGTAATTTTCATTTATGATTTCTTGAAATATAATTGTTCTGTTTTGTTCTTGTATGAACAAAATAATTCTGAACTCCAATTTTTTTTCAATTAAGAATTTTTGGACAGTAAATACATCATATTTTCTTCCAACTTTATAGGAATTTAGTGTACAGAATGGAACAGAGAGCTGATAACAAGGATATTCATAGGGACTTAAGTCATAGGCTAAGGGCCTTCTGTCTTTTTGCTGTGTTATGGTGACACAAAACCAGAGGAATTGGCCCAGGCACAGTAGGGAGAGAAATGTTGAGAATTTAGAATGCTGGTGGTAGTTTAATCTTCTATTGTTTTATTTCCTTTGTGGGAATTAATTTTTTTCAGTTGCTTTTTTGGGGGGCATTTCTTTTCCTTTACTCTTTTTTTTTTAGGGTTTTTTTGCAAGGCAAATGGGATTAAGTGGCTTGCCCAAGGCTTTTCCTTTACTCTTGATTACCAATTGGAATTTTATCATCATTCTTTTGGATGATCCCCTTATTTCAGATACAGTATGTTTTCCTCATTCTATATTTAAAGCTTTTTAACAAACCTTTACTATTTAAAGTCTTCTTTGTTGTCTCTTTAATCTGATGTCTTATTCTTTTACACAGGTCTAGATGGATTGAAATCTATTTCTCCAGTCTTGATATATCTTTCTGAGATCCAGGTTCATATCTCAAATTGAATGTAGGATACCCCCATCTTGATTTCCTTCCAGCATTTTAAATTCACTGTGTAATAAACTAAGTTTATTATTTCAGTAAATGCTACTATTATTCATTCAGTTTCTCATGTCTGAAAAATATAATTATTGAGCCTCTTACTTATTTCTCATATTCAATCAAGTCTTGCAATTCTGCCTTGACAATGTTTCTTTTCTTTTCTCATTGACATCATCCGAATACAGGTCATAATTGCTATCCTTCTTGACTGTTAAAATATTCACCTAATAGACTTTTTTTTGCCTCCATTCTATCTCATCCTGTTTTAATCAATCAAGAAATCAACAGTAAGAATGTATTAAGTGCTTACTCTGTGCCAAGCTATATATTCTAGCTATTGAAAATTCAAGGACAAAAATGAAACTGTCCTTCTCTTTAAGGTTACATTTTATTTGAGGAATCTTTACCTATTTGCCAATCAACTCTTCTTATATATGCCTGATCATGACACTCCTTTACTCAAAATATTCAATACTTCCCTAATATCTACATGGAAATTTCAAGCACTTTCCCTTGATATTTCAGACTTGCAAAAATTTAATAATACCTTATTTTTCCATCTTTATTTCAAATTACTCCCTTATGCATACTCTGTGCTCTAAACAAACTGAACTCTCTGTCAAACAAAATCAAATCTCCTAATACTATATTTTTGTTCATGTTGTTCCCTATTTCAGGAAAGTAATTCATCTCTGCCTATTGAATTTCTAGTTATTCTTTAAAGCTCATCTTAAAAGTTCCCTCCTGTAGGAAACCTCCCTTGATCTGACCCCCAAATGAATATCTTTTCCATTTGAATCTAAAATTATACTTTTCATACACTTATTTGGTATTAGACTTAGTACATGCAGAGACATTATTAATATAGACCAATATAAAGTATAATCACACAGATTACCTTAATATACAAATGTATATATAAGTATTATATATAAGAACATAAAATATAAACTTTTTAATAATATATCAAAAATAAATATTATGTTAATTACTTTCTATTATCATTTAAATGATTTCAGTTAGATAAGGCATATATCATGCCTCACCTAACATTCCATCTCCCCAGGACTTTGATAATTCTTTTTTTTTTTTAGGTTTTTTTGTAAGGCAAATGGGGTTAAGTGGCTTGCCCAAGGCCACACAGCTAGGTAATTATTAAGTGTCTGAGACCGGATTTGAACCCAGGTACTCCTGACTCCAGGACTGGTGCTTTATCTACTATGCCACCTACCCACCCTGACTTTGATAATTCTTAATAAATACTTGTTGAATTGAAAACACAAGGAGTTTTACTTTATTTTGAAGCGATACTTCTAAATCTTTCTGCTTACTGTCAGGGAAAACACTGCTTTGTACAATGTGTTCCTTGGTGCCTTTGTCAAGGCCCAGTATGATGGAATGGATTGACAGGTGGGCATATTAATTATTATAATCCTTCCGTAAGTACTTTGAGGATAATGACTATTTCTTTGGGTCTCTGTATCTCCTTCAAAGAACTGGATTATTGTAGCTCTTTTTATATAGCAGTTGATTGATAAATGTTTAGCCAAATTCCATCATAATCTATTTCTACAGTAGCTACTCTTATGTGAGATATAACCAAACTACTCAAAATACTAGCAGATGTTATGGTACAATCAAAGATCAACTCCATTTGCTTAATGTAATTGAGAAATGATAGGGATAAATTACAGGAAAATCTGATTATCTAAATTCATGAAATAGCACTTTTTCAATGAAAAAATGTATCAAAATGTCATTCAGTCTTTATTTTCCCTTCTAGTCGGAGATATTTCTTTAACTTCTTATAATACAGTAAGGGAGAATAAAAACATCTACTTGGACACTCATTAATGCTACTTACTTATGATCAGCTGTTGCAGTTCACAAGCTTCAGTTTCTGACAGACTTGCCTCTCAGGACAGTGGAAGAATTCATGTCAGCAAATGCATTGTTATGTCACTAAATCTCAGTTCCCTAAAAGGTTAACAGGCAATTGAATATAGGACAGAATGCAGTCAGGGAAAGAAATTGGAGAAAAGAGCAACTGTAGCTCCATTCTTTTTGTTGTGTGATTATGGAAAACTCAAGCTATTCTCTTGGGTTGTAGTATAATGTGCTGTTAAGAAAATACCACTTGTCTTTATCATTCTAAATATTTATGTGACCTTTAATTAGAATCAGAGACTATTGGAATTAGAAGAGACTTTAGTTGCTATCTAGTTTAACCCATACTTGTGGAATAATTCTCCATAGGGCAGACTTGATCATTCAATTTTTTGTTTATATAGACCTTTATTGAGGGGAAACTCACTATATCCGAAGGCATCCCCATGAATTTGACTTGTGAATAACTCTAATTGTCAGGACCTTTTTCTGAAACCAAGCATTTGTCTCCTGGCAATTGACTTCTAGAACTACCCCCAGGGGCCAAAGAGAACAAGGATAATCTTTCACAATGCAGACCTTCAAAACTTGAAGATAACTATCATGTGTTCTATTCTCCAGGCTAAACATATTCACTTTTTTCAACTTTATCTTAAATGACATGAATTTAAGGCCCTTCAGCATTTTGGTTGTTTTCTTCTGCATACTCTTCAGCTAAAACAGTATTATTCAGACCTAAATCTAATATTCTATATAAGATCCAATGAAGGAAAAGTATAGTGGAATTAACAAATTCCTATTCCTAGAAGCTAGGCATCTAGTAATAAAGCCTAAAACTATATTAACCTTCACACTGCTAATTTGTATTTAGCTT